>NW_019397443.1:0-78284 GCF_000591075.1 Eurytemora carolleeae | reverse complement strand
CACCCCGTCTAGCTATTTCCATTTTTTAAATTTCAGAATTGTCTAAATACTTAGAGAATGTCTAAGAATATTAAATGTCAATTTATGTGCATCTACTCTAGAAAATGTCTTTAGTTTTTTTAGTAATTTATATTTTCACACCGGTACCAATGAAACGTTTATCAGCATCATCAATATTGTGGAATATGTTATTCTGTCTTAAAAAGTGTTGAATTCTGATAATTTCTTCATTTTTCTGAAGCAAGAAATGCACAAGTCAATTTTTCAAAAAACCCAAATGAAAATAAAGTTTAAATAAACAAAACACGGATATCTCATTCATTCTTGATCAGACAAAGCTTTTAAGGGTAAAGTTGTTAATCGGACATGCCACTCTATCAATGGAGGATTGCTTGAAATCTCAGTCTGTATGAACTGTTCTAAATTATATGAAATGATTTCGAAATTCTGTTCACCTTAAGTTTCTTCCAATTTCTGTATATTCAGTTACTCTATTACATTGTAATTTCCCCTGCTTCTTGTATCACATTGAGAATTTTAAATTCCCCTTATTATACTTTTTCCTATGACAAATTAAATATTTATTTTGGTCCACTTTTAGTTGTCAGATTTTGATAGTTATTAGCTTTTTAGGAAAGTTTATTAAAGGGAGTGTTCGCGAAAAATGAAAGGGGGTATAGGCTTAATGCGATAAAAAAGCGCTTTTGATCGCTACTAATCTTACTTCTATCTGTTGCGTCTAAAAGGAGAAAATTGATAAATCACAATTTGAGCTATTAAACATATTTTTATTCTTTTTTATTTATTTTTCTTATTTATTATATGTTATTGTAGGCAAATATAACTCCATAAATTTAAAGAGTGTTGAATTATAGACGAATATGTAAATGAATTCAAATAGAATAAGCCGAATGCTATAGTACAAGGGGGGGGGGAGGGGTAGGGGTTTCCCAGAAATATTATTTACTGCTGCAGAAACATATATATTTACGTAAAATATCTGATACATATTATAGGTTAAACCTTTTAGTATTTATTTTCATTACCTTCCACGTTGTTTTAATGGGATTTAGTTAAGAAATAGATTTTAAACTTTTGAATCTATATCTTTGCAACCTGATGGTGTAAATATTTGATATTTTTAACTTAGCCTATTTTATCAAATATAATTCATAGTTTGAAGTATTCAAAGGTCTACGACATTGAGTTGCTAGGATGCAAGGATTAGAAAAGAGGGATTTGCTATAATTGAAAAAATCAGTAAAGCTTTGCAATTGCAGCTTGCCCAATTTTTTAAAATTACAAAATATTTTTTTTTATTATTCCAATGCAGGCAAAACCGGGAATTTAAGCTTAACTTATAACTATTTCATTCTATTTTGCAATGAAGTTCTTTTTTTTTCATTAAAAGTTTTAATTGTTATGCTCTTCGCATATATATTTGTATGTTTCAGTTAGCTATAGCTGTCCAAACGGTTAGACCGAATGGGCTAACATTTTTTGAGGGAACTCATTGCTCGTATTTAAAATTCCACGGGACAACGCCGGCTCTTTAGCTATTCATCTATATAATAAAGCTCATATATATTTGTATATATGTTAGCTATAGCTGGCCAAACGGCTGGACCCAATTTAACAAAAAAATGGATTTTATTTTATACTTAAATTATCATACATTGATTTTTAACCTGTGAGCAATTTTTTTTCATTCAGAGATCACTTTCATTTTAATTTGTCATTTTATAAAGTTTATCATTCACAAGATCTATTCCAGCTCCAGATCAAAAAACATACTAATTTGAAAATCTAAATTTTTTAACCTAAACTTATATTTTTTGCACATTTTAAAGGGAGTGTTCGCGAAAAATTAAAGGGGGTATAGGCTTACGGCAAAAAATAATCGCTTTAGATCGCAACTAATCTTACTGCTATCTGTTTCGTCTATAAGAAGAAAATTGTTAAAAACACCTTATACTTAAGAACGTAGCGTCCATACAAATTCATAAAGTTGCAATATACGACTCATAAAGTAAAAAAATCAATTTAATTTCAAACAAATCATTTTGATATTACAACCTAGAGTCATCGATTATTTTTCAACGCATTCGTTTATAGTTAATATTTCATAATATTTGTTATTTGTTTTATATGCACTTATAACGACGTTTTTCCGCTAGGTGTCTCTGCCACGTGTAATCATTCAAAGCATTGAAAGCTGAGCCTGAGACATGTGGTGGCCAACTATTTCGGCGTTTTAAGTCAATATTCGACTCGGATCGAAAAAATAACAATTTAATTTCAAACAAATCATTCAGATTTAATACAACCTATAATCATCAATTTTTTCTACACGTACAGAGATGATATTTTTGAATTTAAAAAAAAAATAATATTTCGCTTACAAGTTACAACTTGCTTTCACGCTTTGCGCTAAATTTTCAAACATTCCTGGAAAATATGAAACTGTCGTCTTCATTCCTGGAAAATATGAAACTGTCGTCTACATTATAAAAAATCATCAAAACAGGAATATTTCGAAAGTAACTCTCGGATCATAAAAAATTATGAAAAATTTAAGCTATTTTACAGTAAAGTTACTTTACCAAGAGAACTATACACATACACCACATTCTAAGCTTCGGGAAGTGAGGGATGGTTTTAGGTCAAGATTGGTCAAGCGAAGAACTTGGTTTAGTAACATTTTTAATTCTTCTTCTCAAAAATAGCATATTAGCGGATTATTAATTTTTCCACTCCCAAGGGACAGTTAAGTAACTTAACAGTCCTCTGTAGGAGGTTGGTGTCTGAGGTTGGTATAATATGACATATGAGTGCAAAACGTTAATAAAAAAGTCAAGAATCCAAAATGTTTAAAAGAAAAGAAAAGAAAAAATAATAATCTTTGTATCAAATATCAATAATAAAACTGAGATAATGAAAAATGAATTTCAGGAAATAAACCAACAAAATAATAACAAAATAAGTCTTTAAATAGATCCATATTTTCTAAAGGTTTTATTAAAACATAAAAGAAAAAAATCTTTTTCTTGAGAAGATTTACATATTGTACGTCGTAACTAACATTTGTTCAATATATCGAACTAACCCAAACATTTCAAAATAAAGAATATTTTGTTAGAAACTACGAATAGAATAAAAATATATAATATATATATATATATATATGTATATATAATATCTCTAATATTCTTTTCCTAATTTCCAACAATATTTTCCTAATTCAGAAGAATATGTTTGTAATTTAGGAAATCGTTCAGTATAGTTCATGCAATTACAAATGTTACAGTTTTTTAAAGAAAGAAGGGGAAAAAATTGAAGAAAATCGACAAAATTTTGTTTCACAGACCTTGTAATATGTTGTTCTAACCAGAAAACTCTAAAAAGGAAGACGACCTTTTAGCAATACTTATGTGTATTTGATGTTGTTACACATGAAATAGTTTTACTAGACACTTATAAAATCACTAATTTAGTGAATTGGGTCTGTTTCAACTGCAAAATTGTTGTGCCCTATGTTCATTGGACTATTCAAAGTCATAACTTTGATATAAAAGTCGTATTCCTATTTCAGAAATATACATTGTACTTGAATTTAATCGCCAGATTCAAAACGAATTGTTTAACTTGTAATAGAAATTATCACTTATTCTAGGAGGGGAGGGGAATCACTACTCTTTGCCCCCCCCCCCTGTGAAATCTGATCAAAAAGCACACTTTCGAGGAAGATGACTTTCAAAATTTTATTTGCTTAAAAAAATTTAATCTTTAGATCCATATAATTTTCCTGCCAGTTTCTTTTTCATCAATTTCTTAAAAAAGGATTCCCCCCTCCCCCCATTTATAAAGTGATTTGAAATGAACCTCTGTCTCTACAACACTGGTCGGGCCAGTCCGGCATATTTTCTCTGGCAGTCGTGTCAGTACAAAATATTTTCGAAATCTCCGTTATGTGTTAGACCGCGGAACTAAAACCAGATCGATTATTGTTACTTGTTAGGATTGCTAATGGTTTTTAATACGAACGGAAGAATGCTAGTTTGTTGTTCCGTTTCCGATTTTTTAAAACTAAAAAACCTTTGTTTTTAGAGAAAGCGAAGGGGTAAAACTTACAAACCGTACAAAACGACGCGTACGCTATTGAAAAAGTTATCTTTTTTAATTTTTTAAAAAGTTTTTTAGATTTTTTAAAAACAACTTATTAGTTTTTTTATTTAAAAAACAATTTTTTTTCAAATTCGATCGTTTGTTTTTCGTTTGTTAAATATTTTTGAGTAGAGATCGAGTATAAGATATACAAACTGACGATAACTTCCTCAATGTACGACGCGACGTTTTGATTCTTTACAGAGACTGAAATCCTGATTTCAAGTCACCTTCTATTGATAGAGGCATTTCTGATTCGCAATGGTACCATTGAAATCTTTGTCTTTAATTAAGTATGACTCAAGCTAGATATCCATGATTTTAATGTTTGAAAATTGATTATTTTTCGATCAGTTTCTAGACTCACCATCACATAAGTGGCTTGCGCATTTATATCCTCATAAATAATGAAGAAATTACCAGAATTAAACATTTTCGAACTAGAAAACGACAGTATCTTCTATATTATTAATCAGATTAGGGGTTCAAGGGTAGGTTTAAATCAACCATACCCTTCTTTAAATGGATGACAACTACATTGAAGAGAAAAGATGAGAATATCAGAAAAAAAACTAACATGAGAAGAGAAATGTGTGAAAACAACAAATGAAGAAGAAGGAGACCACATGGAAGAAGTGCAAAAAAGCTTAAAACATCGAAATAAAAGAGAAAGAGGAGAAAGGAAGAGGTATGCAAAACAAATTTGAAAAAATCAACTTGTAAGTAAGTAAGTAATTATTTATTTAGGAAATATAACAAAAACATACTACATTAAGTGTTTCAGGAGAAAATATTTAACAACCTCCAAAAATAGAGGTTGTGGGAATATTTCCCCTAAATTCATAAAAAATATAAAAAATATAAATCACAGGAAAAGGAAAGGAAAGGAAAGGAAAAGGAAAGTTACATATTTATTGTTTACATTATATTTAATAAAAACTGGTGAAGGATTGTTAGTATTTTTCGACGATGAACTAACAACTTTTAGAAATAAAAAGGTCGTAAAAAAGATATAGGTTCTACGTAAAACGGGCATTTTTAAGCATCTTTTTAACCAAAAGTTACCAATATAGATTATCTAAAGTTTGCTGAAAATATGCACAAATATTCAAAAACGCATCATAAAGATTTTTACTCAACATTTCCGTTACAAATGGACGAATTTGAACAAAATAGAAATACCCCTTTTTAAGTTTATTGCCCCCTTTTAATCCTTCTCCCTCCCTCAACCCTGAAGCTACTGACAATGAAAATATTTCTGAAAAGGTTTTGCCCATTCCAGTCACATTGAGCAGAAAAATCTTTAGTGTGTATACATAGTTCACAATTTAGCTAAATAGAAAGATAGAAACATAAAAAGATAGAAAGTTAAAGTTAGACAGATAGAAAGATAGAAAGAGAAAATGATAAAAAGTATATAAAAGTAGAAAGATAATAGATAGAAAAATAAAAAAAGTAAAAAGATAGAAGGATAAAATGATAGAAAGATAGTAAGTTTTAAAATAGAAAAAATGATAAAAAGGATAAATAATATAGATAGAAAGATGGGTAGAGAAGCTATAAGAAATATAGAAAGAAAGATACGTAAAATAGATAAAAGAAAGTTTTTAATCTTTGTGAAGAAACAATCTCAAGAACTGACGAGGGTCAACCCAGACCGAAATATATTTTCAATAAATGTGGAACTAACATCCACTTTTTTACTCTACAGAGGTTTGGTCCATCACCATCACTGAATTTTAAATAAAAGAAATATACATGGATAAAAAGATAGAACAGATAAAAGAAATATAGAAAGAAAGCTAGGTAGAACAGATAATATAGATAATAAGTAGGTAGAATAGATAAAAAAATATAGATAGCAAGATAGATGTAACAGATAAAAGAAATATAGAAAGAAAGATAGGTAAAACAGATAATATAGAAAATAAGTAGGTAAAATAGATAGAAGAAATATAGATAGAAAGATAGGTAGAGATAAAAGAAATACAGATAGAAAGATAGGTAGAACAGATAATATAGATAATAAGTAGGTAAAATAGATTATAGATAGAAATATAGATAGAAATATAGGTAGAATAGATAATATAGAAATAAGCAGGTAAAATAGATATAAGAAATATAGATAGAAAGATAGATAGAATAGATAATATAGATAATAAGTAGGTAAAATAGATATAAGAAATACAGATAGAAAGATAGGTAGAACAGATAATATAGATATTAAGTAGGTAAAATAGATTTAAGATGTATAGATAGAAATATAGGTAGAATAGATAATATAGATAATAAGCAGGTAAAATAGATATAAGAAATATAGATAGAAAGATAGATAGAATAGATAATATAGATAATAAGTAGGTAAAATAGATATAAGAAATATAGATAGAAAGATAGATAAAACAGATAATATTGATAATAAAGAACAGATAAAAGAAATATAGATAGACAGATAGGTAGAACAGATAATATAGATAATAAGCAGGTAAAATAGATTTAAGAAATATAGATTGAAATTAGAAAGATAGGTAGAACAGATAATATAGATAGTAAGCAGGTAAAATAGATATAAGAAATATAAATAGAAAGATAAGTAGAATAGATAAAAGAAATTTAGCTTATATAAAGAAGAATGGGGAAAAAACAAATATAAAAAAAAATTTCAATAACTTCAAGAAATTTAAATGTATATATATATGCTTGTTTTACAAAACAAAATGATGATTCTATCCCTTGAAATATCTACTTCTAATTACACGGATAGCGAACAAATTCTAATTATTTTCATAATTGAACTCCGACCTCTCGTCCGCTAGAATTTAGAGTATGTTTGCAGGATTTTGGCCAAATACTGAATTCCTGCAAATTTGTCGCAAAAATTTCGGAAATTCTTTTGGTCTTTCTATTCTTAATTCTGCGAAGCAAATCAATTGAAAAAAAGAAAAACAAAAGTTTAAATCATCTTCTATATGGTAAGATTGCTTTATATATATCTTAAAATTTCTCCCTACACCCCCCTCCCCTCCCTCAGTGTATTGCGTGTAAGGACTCACTTGGAGGAGTGTAAGACTCAGAGCTGTAAACTAATAAATACATCAATTTTTATTGAACAATGTTTGCAGCAAATATCGTGTATCTGTATACCTGCATGCAGTTTGTTGTATATTATTAACAATCTATGTTTGTGAACTTTTACGTAAAAACGTTATTTATTGAAACTGCGTTTTAATTGAATGCATTTTTGAAGGAAGCATGCCTGTTTTTTATGCCTAAGGAACCAAAACGGAAAAGAGAGATTAAGGCAATACTTGACTAACAGTTATCTCCTGATACACATGAGTTTAAAACCACATATGTCAATAGTTTTGAGAGGATAGAAAACAGCAAGAGAGCGGATAAAATGTGGTAAACAAGAAACAGCAACATACATAGTTCTGTGAAGACAGGAAACAGGAACATAGATACTTCTGAGAAGACAGGAAACAACATGATGTTAACCATGCGGAAAGTATGGATGCTGATTTAAGAAATATTTCTGAAAGTTTAAAAATCAAGACTTTAAATCCTGAATTCCCTGGAAACCAGAAGTATCCCGGAAAAAATACAAGGAATAGTGATGGGTTGGGAAAAGATCCTGAGTCTACAGTGTAAGAATTGTGATGATGATTAAGACAACGCCCATCAGACACAAAGAGAAAACAACTTTCTGGAGTGGCTGTACAGAGTGGAAAACTTAATGAGTGAGGATGAGAGAGAGTGGGTGGAGTGTAACAAAGATCTGAATTACGTAGATAGATTAGTGAGTGATGAGGACAAAGCTGTGATTGTAGCCTTTCTGAGTGATGAGGAGTTTTAAACATCGATAAAAATTAAACAGGGTTTTTTTTCAGCAGAAGAAATAGGGGGAATCATGCAGTAAATCTCAGCATAGGAATGGTAATACAACAATAAGTAGGTCCTATACTGGAAGTTAGAGAAAGAAAACCAAAAGACGAGAACTTTGAAGAAACCATGCTACCGGAAGAGCAAGAATCAGCTTCAACAAATCAATGGTACCAGGAGAACAGGAACCAGATCAAGAACTAATATTGCAGATGAAAGATAAGGAGTTATCAGTCAAATACTCCAACAACCCTAGGATCAACAATAAACAGTATACTATAAACTATAAAGGATACATATTGAAACAAATACAAAGAAAATTGTGTTTTTGTTTCTTAACTTTACTAATCCACCCTTTCCTCCTCTTATCATATCTAACCACCAAACCATTGATAGATAGATAGATAGCTGGATATATGGATAGATAGTAGGGGACTGCAGATGTATAAAACCATAAACTAGCAATTAATCAATCAATTTTAAATCTTTAAAAACAAATAAAATAATAAATTCAACTCGGTGAATTTTAGTTTCATCAATTTATCTATTCATCTATTCATCTATTCATCTATTCATCCTTTCATTTATTAATCTATTCACCTATTCACTTATTCACCTATTCATCTATTCATCTATTCATCTATTCATCTATTCATCTATTCATCTATTCACCTATTCACCTATTCATCTCATCTATTAATCTATTCATCAATTTTATTCATCTATTCATATATTTTATTCATCTATTCATCTATTCATCCCATCTTTTAATCTTTTCATCTATTCATCTATTTATCTATTAATCTATTAATCTATTAATCTATTAATCTATTGATCTATTAATCTATTTATCTATTAATTTATTCATCTATTCGTCTATTAATCTTTTCATCTATTCATCTATTAATCTATTGACCTATTCACCTATTCACCTATTCATCTATTAATCAATTCAGCTCTTTACCTATTCATCTATAAATCTATTCATCTCTAAATATATTAATCTATTCATCTATTCATCTATCAATTTATTAATCTATTCACCTATTTATCTATTTATCTATTTATTTATCCATCCTTTAATTTTTTTATTATTTCTTTCTCTTTATATTTTTAAATCTTTTATTCATTTCTTTATTTATTTATCTATCTATTTTATTAATTTATTTAATCCATTTATTTTGGTGTTTATTTACTTATTTATTTATTTATCAATTTTTTATATTCTTTTCTCAATCTTTTAATAATTAATTCATTTATTTACCTATCTATTTAATCATTTATTAATCTATTTATTTATTTATTCATTAATCTATTTATATATTTGTCTGTTTTTTTTTATTTAGCCATCTATCTGTCTATCTATCTATATCAGCCATCCATCTATCTATCTATTTATCTATCTATCTATAATAGTGAGATAGTGGACCAGTGACCCCAATTTGTCAGAATGAATTTATGGGGACTTTTAAAACCTAGGACCGGCGGGGCGTCTTATTATTAAAAATAGAAATATGGAATTTTAGGAAGATTATTGGTAAAACGATTTATGCATTTTTCAACCTGCTTTATTTTGGTTGGATCGAAATTTGTTGTTAATCGTAATAATTTTTCAAAAATATCTAATCAATTTAATTAAATTTTTAAAGTCACCTTAATTCATCATCATTATTCCATGTTCACCCCCTCCCCTCCCCTTCCTTCCGNAGATAGATAGATAGATAGATAGATAGATAGATAGATAGATAGATAGATAGATAGATAGATAGATAGATAGTAAGGCTGTAACGGAACCTGATCCAGTGACAAGTTTATTGTTAACGAAATATTAATAGGAACAGATAGATAGATAGATAGATAGATAGATACATAGATAGATAGATAGATAGATAGATAGATAGATAGATAGATAGATAGAAAGATAGATAGAAAGATAGATAGATAGATAGATTTTGACAGTAACATGCTTAGTTTAATTTTAATGTGCTCATTTCTACAGAAAAATGCGTTCATTTAGACAATAACGTGCTTATTGAACCAGTAACGTGCTCATTAAAACAGCTACGTGCTAATTCTTAGCAGTAATGTGCTCATATAAGCAGTAACGTGCTCATGTCAGCAGTATCGTCCTCATGCCAGTAGTAACGTAAACTATTAATCAGGATTTTGTCCCGTTTATTAAATTATACAGAAAATTGGCTCATTCGATACAGTTGTATAGAGGACGTGAGTCAGACTCTAATAAAACGCATAGATAACTTCCAGTATATATATTTCTTATAACTTATTACTAGAGGGTTCAGAACTAGAGTCAATATCGATATCGCACGTGTAGACTGTAGAGATGATATCAGTACTAATGCCCCGTATCCGTTCTATCTCATTCTGTTGAATCTTGTGGAACTAGTTTAACGCGGCCAGGCATCGTCTTNTGTAGGGTTGTAAGGTATATAACCTTCCTCAAATAACACTGAGAAGTAAAAAAAAATTGATACTAAAATTTGACCTCGAGGTTTTTTCTTTGGGGGATATACATTTAAAAAACCAAAACAGTTTTGTTTAATTTAACTTAGATTTTATTCCACTTCAATCATTTTATTAATTGGTAAATATCTTTGAATTGTATGTTTGTCGTAAATTATCCCAAAATTAGAAGCAATTTATCTATTTATGTGCAATAAAGTGATATAATGATCATTTATTGGTTAGATAAGGCATAGAACTGCAACCAAACCAAATTATTTTGATCATTATTTTGAGCCAGACCATATATCTCTTTGTGCCAAATTAATCTTAACTAAAATAAATTTTAAATTGAAATTCAGTACTGCATGATTCCACACACAACTTTTTAGTTTGAAGAATAATGGGAGACAAAAAACTGTTTTTAAAACAAGTTATGTCAAACCAACATAGTTTGGTTTTTTACTCGTTTGAGCCTTAAAGGAAAATAGCACTGTGAACTAGACATAAGGTTAATGTCAAATATATGCGACATCACTGGTAAGACTTTGTGACCTTCTAGCTCCTCTAGTTTGGATTTTATGTACAAGTATAAGAAAAATACTAATTTGGGTACATATTAGAAATTCAAATTATTTGTATTCTTCTCTTTAGCTCTTGATTAAAAGTAGTCGTGTTTGAAAATACATAAGACTTCAATTGCAATCTAATAGAAGGGTTACCATGGCCGCTAGCCTCCATCGCCATGTGTATTAAATAAACCTGACATTATTCTCTTTGTTACAGGGACTCTAGACTTATATAATTCTAATTCACCCTCAAGGAGTTTTGTGTCCGTTACACTTCAGTTTCCTTGAAAGCTTTGTCGGATCAAATATGAACTAATTATTCATATTGATTTTTTAAAAACTTTTTTATTTTTTTTAAGGTTTTCTACAAAAGAGACGTGAATATTTGGATTAAGAAAAACTGTAATTTTTGGATGTAAGGTAACTTTAAGTTACGCTTTAAGCTCGTGTTATGCAACAAATGTAGCCAGAGCTGAAAACTTTAGAATGTGATATCCTTAATCCCGATTGGTTAAATAATCTGGAGATTAATAACAAAAGGAGAACAAGCATTATTTAATCTAGAGATTAGAAACAAGAGTGGATCAAGCATTAATCCCGGAATCCACCATTCAAAAGTTCCCAGCTCAGACTACATTTGTTGCATAAACGTGCTGGGTCGACTCTACAGTAGGTTGTCCAGACTGGACAGTACTATAAATGCATGTTGTACCGGCTCGGATCATGCAACGATTGGAACGCTATAACACATCGTTGTGTGTGTGTGTTTACATGTGTGTTTGTCTGTATTTTGTGACAAATTCTCTTAAGCAGCTAATCCTAATCCCCCTCCTCATATAAACTAAAATATTTAGAAAATTTTGTTTATTTTCTTTCCTAATACTTTGCTTTGAACTTAATGCTTTAAATAGCGCCTACTAACTCTCTACTAATTTCCCCTTTAACCCCCCCCCACCAATCTATCTCTCTCTATTTTTGTTAAAAACTTTTATTTTCCAGATTTAATTTAGAATTGATATTACAGAATATAGATTTCAGGATATTTATATGATACAGAACACAGGATACAGGCTATATGATACAGGATATATGAATATGATACAGGATACAGACTATACAGATTACAGGATACAGAATATATGATACAGAATACAGGACACAGGAAACAGGATACAGAAAACAAGATAAGGATATAGATATAGAATATAGAATACAGAACACAAGATACAGATTACACGAAACAGGATACATAAACTGTATGCAGTGAGTTTAGTAAGCATGGGTAAGTAGCATGGGAATATTTCTGCATATTTGCACTTAACTGATACATTACTCAGATGTGTCCGATATACGCTGTGTGTGAGGTCTGATTGGGAAGGAATCTATGACAAATAAAACCATCCTTCTCAATATATTAAACTCCAACAAAATAATAATTAAAATATTTTCCCGCACTAATATTATGGTTTTGCGACAAAATATCATTATGTTTGCACAACTTCAGAGGGAGGGCTCATTTTCTGAGTTTGAGGACTATTTGTCGGTAGCTTTATACTTGATATGTTCTTAGATAAACAGTATCTTAACTACAGTCAGACCTCACACGTACTAATTGTTTTAAATATGTATTCTTCATTAGGGGAGTATATCAGGGCANTCCTTCATTAGTTTGTATCCTTTATAAGTTTGTATCCTTTATTAGTTTGTATCCTTTATAAGTTTGTATCCTATATTAGGTTCAAGGTTCCACCAACTATATCATTAGTTTGTGTTGTCATTATTTACACTTTTGTAAATAAGAAAATGACAATATTGTGGAAGACGATATTTTCCACCTATAGAAGTCTCAAGAGTTCCGCCAAGCCAAACCAAATATATTCAGTCGATTCATGTGTTTTTCCGTAACAGGATTACAGTCCTGCTTTTTGTATATATAGACTCAAATATATAGTTATAGAACCAACCAGCCTCGTTATTAGAGTCCGTCCTCACGACTTCTATAATATCTATTTCACTATTATTAAGATTATTATGACCAAATAATTTTTATTGGTTTTTAAATCGGGATTATCTTATATAATGACATTATTGGTATACGCCCTCAAATTATAGGGATACAAATAACAGGCTTAAAGGGACTATACGCATAATTTCACGTGACCCTCCAAACATACAAAGATGACCATGATCGATTTGCAATGGACTAATTGTTAAAGAAAAGTAATTTAAATTCTCTGGTTCCTTTCTTCTTAGAATATTCTAAGGTATTAAATATACGCTGTTCAGGTGAAACCTTAAGAACCATTGAAAAACAATTTTTCCGTAAAAAATTATACCCAAACTGAAAACTTTTCTGAACTTTTGATTTTGAGAGAAAAAAAGGTTCGCGGATTTTTTTCGGACTCTTGAAGTACCAAAAAAAATTACAAATTTTCAAAAAATGTTGAAAAAACTCCATACCGGAGAGTTGCACAAAAAAGGTACAATTTTGCACCAGGTCCCGCAAATCACACTTTTTTTTGACTCACCCTGTATTATTTGTAATCTTTAAATGTTTGATTTCTCTAGAAAAGAGACAAGGCCGGGAATAAGAATAAAGGGAAAGGAAATGGCGCTAGGCTGCCATGAGAAAGTCAGTCGCCCTGCTTTACAGACGAGTTCGCTATTACACACGCACACTTTTTTGGTGCAGACACACAACATGACTACAGTCAAGGAAATTGCAGAACAATATCGTCAATTATAACTAAACTTGAATAACAAGTAGTTTATTGTAAACTTTAATCAAATTATATTCTTTGCATTTAAACTTATATATATATAAATAATTATAAACAATATATTACTTTTATATTAAACTTATTTTTAAGTAAACAATTAACAAAAAACAAATTAACTCTCCTTAACTGTACATATACCAAGACTTTTATGTACTGTATATACCTAGAGTACACGCCTTCGGTTCGGTATTACTTAAACACACTCTTTTGGTACAGACACACATACAGGACGTTTCCGCCCCTGCCTGAGAGAGACTCTTTCAGTAGGATAAATCGATCCGAGGCTGATTGGATATATAGATAGATAAATAGAGAGATGGCTAGATATATGAATAGATAGATAGATGGATGGATAGATATATGGATAGATAGATAGATAGATAGATAAGTGAATAGAAAGATAGATAGATAAACAGATAGATAGATAGACAGATAGAGAGATAAAAAGATAGATAGATAGATTGATGGCTAGATATATGGATAGATAGATAGATAGATAGATAGATAGATAGAAAGATAGAAAATTAGAAAGATAGATATAAAGATGGCATATATGACAAGATAGATAGGTAAATAGAAAGAAAGATAGATAGATAGATAGAGAAAAAGATAGAAAGAAAGATAGATATATGGATAGATAGAAAGATAGAAGGATAGATAGAAAGATAGAAGAATAGATAGATAGATAGATAGATAGATAAATAAATAGATAGATAGATAGATAGATAGATAGATAGATAGATAGATAGATAGATATATAGATAGATAGATAGATAGATAGATAGATAGATAGATAGATAGATAGATAGCTTTTAAAAAATAATAAATAGATAGATAGATAGATAGATAGATAGATAGATAGATAGATAGATAGATATATAGATAGATAGATAGATAGATAGATAGATAGATAGATAGATAGATAGATAGCTTTTAAAAAATAATATTGGAAGGAAATCTGGCTCGGACGAGAATTTGAGGAGAATGTGGCTCGGACTAGAAATTGTTGTGGCTGGCCTTCCTCCCCTCCCTTGACCGATTTGCCTAAAATTTTGATTGGGAAAATGTATTGAGCATTTTTTAGGTTTGATTTCCAGCCAAAGCAGGGTTCCCAAAATATAAATTAGCTGTAGAAATATATGTAAAATGTTATAATTATCACAATTTTTTGTTAAATTTTGTTTCTATATTTATTTCGAACTGAACCATTAAATCATGAAATAATGAAAAATAAAGTATTTATCTCTGTTTGGGTGTTTGACCGATCATAACTAAGAACCCGTTTACCGATTTGCCTCAAATTATATTTTAAAACCTTGGGAATGTTCTTAGCTTGGATTCCCCAGCTAGAAATACAACATGCAGAGATCTCACAATATAGTTTGCATTTATTTGGCTAAGTAAGAACAAGGGTATTAAATATGCACGGAACCTTGGTTGTTTAGATAAAGAAAGTACATTTCGTCTCTGAAGTCTTATAAGAAGTAGTTAAGCTTGTATTTTAGTTGAAATAGAGAGAAGGTTTATTTGTGACTCGGCTTCATCAATTAAACGTATGTATTTTTTTTACTAAAAGAAGATAATTAATTATAATCTTTTTTCCAATTGCTTTTTGTTTTTCATGATGTCGAAGAATTTGAGTTCTGATTGAGTGTATGGATACTTGATAGATAGATAGATAGGATCTAGTAGAGAGGGGAGGAGCCTAATATTATTCTGCGGTTAGGTCTCTAACCACAATGCCGTATAGAAGGCTAGGCGCTACACGAACATACAGCCAATAGGAATCCAGAATTTTATTCCTGGGGGTGTACTTGATAAAACTCATTTATGTACCCAATTATGTGACATTATTTGTACAAATAAGATTTGTAAGCTTCCTTTTCCCTCAGTATATTTTGATTTATAAATCATTAGCATTTTTCTTGTTTACAATCGAATAAAAAGATTTTCCAGATTTTTTGCGTTTCATATATATATCACCAGATTTTCAAATTTTTATTTGTTTTTCAATTTTGATTGACCATAAACCTTACCCATCAGGTCAAGTAATCGGGTTACCACAAAAAATGGGCCTGTTTGTTGCCACGAAGTTTCTTGGAAATTAAAAAAGTGTACACATTTATATATTTTCATACATAGAATATATCTTACGCTTGAGATAACCAAGTCAGCGGTAAGATCGCATGTAATAAAAATATAAGAGAATTTAAATTTTACAATATGCCATCGTAAAGTAGCAAAAAAAAACACGCTATTAAATTGATTGAATACGGATTGGTTTAAACTGCTAAATCAAAAAAAAAAATATTCAAAAATTCTAAAATAGACCATGAATCTTGAATTTGAATCTTTATTTACAAAAGTGTTTGCCCGATTCACAATAGTACTCTATATAACACTCAATCTGATTAATGATGTGAAGATATCGTTTCTTTTCCTAGCTTGACAAGTTTTCTGATTTCTACATTGCTTCTGAGGCAAGAAATGCACAAGCCACTTTTAAATAGTGCAGCCGGAACCACAAATAAAAATTATCAATATCTAAATATAGAAAAATATAGATATCTAATTGATACTTGATCAGACAAAGCTTTGAAGGGTGTCGTTGTGAATCGTGCGGAAATTACGTTTACAGTCCCTTTATGGTGAAAAAGGAAATTACGTTTACAGTCCCTTTATGGTGAAAAAAGGAATAGCAGCATACCTTACTTTTGTGTCCAAGAACACCTGATTGGACCATAAAAGGTAATAAACCCAAAAGAATGAAGACATACTTCTAAAACTTGCTTCATAGTTTTTGGGGGGCTAATATAAGATTTTTAATCAATATTGAAAGGGGACAATTTATAAATACAAGTCAAATCAAATCTTAAATTATCTTCCTTTCATCCTTCCATACTCCTCCTTCTTCTCATTATCAGTATCAACCCTTAAAATTTTATTATGGTGTAAAGTATTAAGGCAATATAAGAACAGTCTGCAGGGATAAAGGCAGATGGACGTTGAGGGGGGGGGTAGAGTATAAACTAGGGGGGGAAGGGGAAGGGATGATGTTGGTTAATGGATTATATTGGGCATGAATGTTTAAACCTAAAAAACGTTACAAACTCCAAGCCATGGAAGAATGAATGGAAAAGAACTAAACTTGTAAATTATTAATACTAATGTTTCAACTTTTTTTCTCTCATTTTCTATTCACCTCCCTAAGGAATTGAGTCTTTGTCACAAACTCCGATTTTCTAATCATTATATCTTTGGAACCAAATGTTGTAGACCTCAGATATTTCAAACTATGAATTCTGTTAAATCAAATAATCAGAGTTTGAAATATTAAAGGTTTACAACATCGGGTTCTAAAGATATTGGGGGTTAAATATTTGATTTTGTTACAAAGACTCAATTCCTTTGTATCGCCATTTTCCTCCAATTTTTAGGGCCTCTGATTTTATAATGCATTATTCTTCTTTTATATTATATTTTAGAGAAAAGTAAAAAATATAATAAGAAATTGAAAAGGTTACAACCAATGTATATAATAAAACTTTTCGCTCATATATATTTATTTATAAAGATATATTTTTATATATATAATATATATTTATATATAACATACTAGCCTTAGTCAAAAAAACGTCAAAACGGCTGAACCGATCGGGCCCAAATTTTTTGTGGGACATCTAGGGACCCCAGGGAAGGTTTATAAATGATCAACATTTCAAATATTTGTCTCCATCAAAATTCGATCTCCATTAAATTTTTTAAAATTTTGAAAATCCGCGAATTATTTTTGTTTTGTTTTACGATGTACACAAAGAGAACATGTTCACAATTAATTTAGAAGATGGGTGCAAAGGGCCCTATAAGGCTAGTAATATATATTTATCTATATTTGTATATATGTTACATATAGCTGGCAGGCCCGTAGCTAGGGGGGGGGGCACAGGGGCACACCGTAGCTAGGGGCACAGGGGCACACTTTATCAGAAAAAAGAAGAAAATGAAAAAATTGAAAAGAAAGAAACAAAAAATGAAAGGAAGAAGAAAAAAGGAAAAAAATTGGCATAAAATCTTATTTTTGTTACCAATATTATATATAAAGGATTATTTTTTTTAATTGAGTGCTTTCTGAATTTTTATTTCTATCTTGTCTATGTAAAGTAATATGGTTTAAATAATTTTTTTTGTATATTCTGAGAAGCTTATTCTTTTCCGTTCTTTTCTTAGATTTATGAGTCTAATGAACTATCGTTGTAACAAATCTAGATGCTAATACTCTAACGATTACTTTACTCAAAGTCTAATGAGATCATATTTAACTAAATCTCTAGTCAAAACTTAAGGCTCTCTATCTCTAGCCAATACTCAAGGCTCTGTATACGTCCGTTCTAATCAACAAATGATATTCAACTACTTTATTTATAAACAGGTAAAATGAAAACTGACCGGGCTAGCCCGGCTGGGTCAATATACAAATAATTAAGATAGTAATATTATTAGTACAGATATCAAATTAGAATTGCACATCATTGTAGAATACACTTCATCGTATACAGAAAAAAGTAACATGGAATGGAGAAAAATTTGAATTTTATATAAAATATGGTCAGGTTTGGAGAAGCTAATCGTACTTATCCTGAAGCTAGCAGGAAAGTTTTTTCGAATTTTAGTTTCGAGAAAACTGAAAGATTTCATGCTTGAGCTTTACTTAATCTTTACAGACATTTACATCCTTTACTTTCTCTGTATTAAAACTAAGAATTAAATATTCGTGATTTAAACATTTTCAGAAGTACATATATTTATAGTTTAACTCAAATCTTTAAATGTTTTATCTCCAGTTTTTTTTTGTTTTGATGCAAAAAGTTTCTCAATAGCACTTAAGAGAAAGAACACAGGCAAAATATCTATTTTTAGTAATAAGTTAAAGATTTAATTTTTTAGTGTTAATTTAACAATTTTCAGGTCAAACAAATTTTTCACATGTGGCTCGCCCCCTACTTACAAATCTATTCTATTCTTAAATGCTGTGGCCCCCCTCTGTGGCCTGAATTAGCTGGCAAAGCATCAGCTGAACCAAATTGGCTGAAATTTTTTTAGGGAACCCTTGAGTACTTTGCTGGGGTAACAAAGGCTGAAAAGAAGGGGATATTCTTGAATTTCAATCTTCTTTATTACTTCTTTATTCTTCTTCCTTTCTTTTTTGTTATTTTCTTCAAAATATTTTTATAGAAAATTCATTAATTAAAATTCGATATACCCCCCCATTCTAGTTGACTTTTAACCTCTCATTCTTGCATCACTAAGTACTCCCCCTGGAGTCTGGACAGGGGAAACGCCTGAGGGCGTCAGGGGGGGAGTGCACCACAGGGGTCTCTTGTTGGCCCGCCCATATAGATATATGACCCTCTTGTAATTAGTTACATATATGTACGTTTAGAAATCTGAGATTTGTAAACCAGATTTAAGGTCCAACATGTGCATGGAACTAACTAGACATAAGAATGTCCCAATTAAGGTCCACCACGTGGAACTAACTAGACCTAAGAATGTCCCAATTAAGGTCCACCACGTGGAATTAACTAGACCTAAGAATGTCCCAATTAAGGTCCACCACGTGGAACTAACTAGACCTTAGAATGTCCCAATTAAGGTCCACCACGTAAAACTAACTAGACCTAAGAATGTCCCAATTAAGGTCCACCACGTGGAATTAACTAGACCTAAGAATGTCCCAATTAAGGTCCACCAAGTGAAACTAACTAGACATAAGAATGTCCCAATTAAGGTCCACAACGTGGAACTAACTAGACCTAAGAATGTCCCAATTAAGGTCCACCACGTGGAATTAACTAGACCTAAGAATGTCCTAATTAAGGTCCACCACGTGAAACTAACTATACCTAAGAATGTCCCAATTAAGGTCCAACACGTGGAACTAACTAGACCTTAGAATGTCCCAATTAAGGTCCACCACGTGGAACTAACTAGACCTAAGAATGTCCCAATTAAGATCCACCACGTGAAACTAACTAGACCTAAGAATGTCCCAATTAAGGTCCACCACGCGGAACTAACTAGACCTAAGAATGTCCCAATTAAGGACCACCGCGTGTTACTAACTAGACCTAAAAATGTTCCTACAAAGTTTAAGCACGTAGCACTAGCTAGACCTAAAAATGTTCCAAGAAAGTTTAACCACGTAGAGATAGCTAGACCTAAAAATGTTCCAACTAAGTTTAACCACGTGGAACTAAAGAGCGTCCCATATCATATTAGATTATCTCCAATCTTTAACGCCAAAATACGCACATAATACTCGAAAAATCTATCATTTACTGCAAAAAAATTTCTATTAGCCTTATTAAATTTTTTCAAAATGATTGATTCTTCTTAATGTTTCTGATTTGTCCCCCAAATCGTAATTTAGACCCATTGACTCGGTCTAATTTGATGTGGGACACCCTGTAGCTAGACCTAAAAATGTCCCAACAAAGTTTAACCAGCCATTTAACTGCCCTCTACCCGACCTAATTTATAATAATGCTGTAGCGAAAACCATTTTTAGGTTATAGAGAAAATTCAACATGGGAGGGGGTGGGGTGGGGGGTGGCCAGCAGTTTCCAGTCGTGATTGGGTCAGTTAAAAGTTATGTAAAAAACGTATTAATAAATTCCGACATCCTTTTTTATATAAAAATCTCTCTGTGAACAATAAACGAACTCATCGTTATTTGTACAGGTTGCAACACAGATTTCCGGAAAAAATTTCTATTTTATATTTTTTTTTATATTTTTATATTTTTATAGCCCAAGAGGTGTAGGGCCATAAAAACCTTGACATGAAACACAGTAGTTATTTATTTTATAGACAATTCTATACAAATTAGGAGGAAATCAGTCATTGGTGACAGAAAATAGATAGATATATAGATATATAAGTAGTAGATAGATAGATAGATATATAGATATATAGATAGATAGATAGATAGATAGATATTTGAACTAGATCTATCGATAGATTGATTGGTTTGCTTTGTGGCAAATTGTTAACTTATATTACTATGTTATTACTTTTTAGAACGTTCAAAAATTCCTTTTTTTGGATTATATAAGAGAGAAATTGAAGATCGTCTTAGATCATTATTATAGATATCTTACGACAAAATTTAACCAAAGAAGTAAAACGACATATAGCTTTCCATTATGTGAAATTGAATCTTTGTCACAAACTGAAATATTCTCAATCCTATATCTGTGCAACCTGAAGGTAAAAACCATTGAAATTTTAAACTTATATTTTTGACCTATAAGAATTCGCAGTTTAAAATAACTAAGTTATCCTACACTGGGTTGCAAAGATATAAGGATAAAAAATCAAAGTTTGCGCAAAAAATCAGTACCGACATCTCCTTTATATAGCTGGCTAAACGGCTGGACCAAATTGGCTGAAATTGTTTCAGGTAACCCAACAGACCCTGTATGCCGAGTCCATTAGTACCTGATCCAATCAGGGTTCAGTCATGTGTTTGTTGTCTATCTGAACCAATAGAAATTATATGGCGATAACATCTATCTTTCTAACTATCTCATTATCCAATTAGAGATATGAATCCTAAAATCGGCGCTATCAATAAATGGAAATATTTTCTTCTACTGAAACTATAGTAAAGACTACCCTAGTGTTAACAAAGGCTAAACAAATTAGATTTTTTTGACAAAATTTATTTTTCAAAATTTGAATTTTTTCCCACGGACAGTTCAGCTGGTTTCAAACAAAGATAAAAGAGAAGACGCCAAGGAGAATTCCATTGTTTTCTGGATCTCACTGTGTATCAATTTAAACTTCGGTTAATTTTTATAGTACCGTATCGACTTTTAACCAGCCGAGAGCAAGCGCTGTATAGTACTTATACAGACTGTAGTGACAGTACACAACATTTATTTAATTTATTATTTTTTAAATATTGAGATCACAAATCAATAAATAATAAACTGGACAAAGTTACAGAAAATGACAAAACAATTAGAAACAAGAAACTATTGCCGCTGCGTTCACAAGTTGGAAATTTTTATGTGAAATTAAAGTGAATGTTTGAAATAGTTTTAAGACTCTTTTTAAAAAGTGCCTTAAGCGATTCACGACAGTTCAGAGGAAAGAAAAAATTACAATATTACATTCTTTTAAAGGGATTATTTACTTATGTTGAAGGTACACTATATACTAAACATTTGGGTTTTATTCTTCATTTCAAAAATTGAAATTATTGATCATTAAAAGAACTGCTTATTTGAAATGAACCTCCAAACAAGGATGACAATGTCCAAGTTACAACCTTAATCTGTTCAACAGTGCAGAAGATACCGTCGTTATTCTGACTAGATTTTTGTAAGTTTCTCCTAACAAGAAATGCGCAAGTCACTTTCGCAGTAAAACCTCAAATTTTATAGTTTACAGAAACAAAAGCATAGATATTTAATTCATACTTGATCAGGTTTTCAAGGGCATTATCATCTTTGCATGGAGGTTTATCATGCTTACAGTACATTTAAATAGGTTAACACTCCCTTTAAGCTGTAGTTGGCTACAGTACATGAAGGGTATGCAAAAATGATGTCCGGCTATAACAAATATGACTGAGTTAATGTTATTGAAGCTAAATAACATTTAGACTAGTAAGTTATTTTTAGATAACACGTTACATACACTTTAAGTTCAGAATCTATTCTTTCATAATACATTTTTGTCCACTTGCTCATATATAGGTTCATATTAAGGTTTGCATAGGAAGATCGTCATCCGTAGGAATATTAAATTAATTCTTGTCATTGGATTAAATCATAACATATCAATCATAACCCACACCTTTAGTTATAAGCAGATATTATAAATCCCTAGGGACCTAACACTTCAATCTACTTCTAAATAACTTCGCCGATTAGATTGAGTTGTTTCACACTATTAGTACACTGCGCACTGCGCGAACTCGGCAAGAATATGATTTGCGGCATTTGCACTTGACGTCAAAAATCATAGATCAAAATGATCGTACTAGAGAAGTATTATGTATTATTCACTATTTTTCGGATGTTAAGTATTTGGAAATGTATACAGAATCATTTCCTGATGTTTGAGTCACGATTTCTGATTTAGTAAGGTCTCCAGACATGCTTATCTTTATCCTTGGTGAGCTTGAGTTTAGTTGGTTTAACCTGTTTAAAGGCAGATCTCTCCTCATCCTTCTCATCCTCATCATCATCCTCTTCCTCCTGAAGAGGTCAACAAACAAATTTAACAATTTTATTTATCAACAAATGTTTTTTCAATGAAATAGTTGTATATTATCAAAAAAATGAATTCATATAAATACAGATAGAACACAAGATGTCGTCTTTTCAATTTTTAGGGATTTTTCGTTCACATTAACGCGTAACTCCTTTGGGCTTCGACCACAGGCTTATTGTGAACGAAAACTCCCAAAATCTCGAAAAGACTATATCTAGTGTTCTATCTAACAACAAAAAAGGAATTGAGTCTGATTTTCCAATCCCTATATCTTTGCAACACATTGTCGTAGTCCTTAAGTACTAAGCCTTCTGTTAGATCAAATAACTTAAGTTTGATATCAAAGGTTTAAACCATCAGGTTGCAAAGATTTAGGGATTAGAAAATTTGAATTTGCGGCAAATAGTGCTATTTTATAACTGTTTTTATTCTTCAATAAACTGGTTCTATATCATCAAGTAAAAAAATTCCTTCTTAAAGACAAAAAAGTTGCTAAAATTCGAAGTTTTAAAATTTAATTTTGTTGTGTGACTTTCCTTAATATCTTGACTGGAAATTGTGGCAGTTGGAGATATTGGAGATGATCTGAAAAATTTAAAATTACTAATTATTATTATTTTATTATTTTTTTTCAGGACATTTTCGAGCTTTCAGACGTCAACACGACTAAACCAAATGGGTCCCAAATCTTATGAATAGGAAGAAGAAATTAAACTCATTGACTAACTTTAACCACTTCTAGTTGAACTTCTTAGACTAACTTTAATTTATACTTCTAGTTGAACTTCATAGACTAACTTTAACCACTTCGTGCTGAACTTCATAGACTAACTATCTTCATAGACTAACTTTAACCACTTCGTGATGAACTTCTTTGACTAACTTTAACCACTTCTAGCTGAACTTCTTAAACTAACCACTTCTAGCTGAACTTCTTAGACTAATTTTAACCACTTCTAGCTGAACGTCTTAGACTAACTGTACTGTAAGAACTCCTCTTAAACTTGATTAGATTCAGTAGATTTGGGTCCCTAGAATTTTAAAAACAGCCATTTTTTGTAATTTAAGGCTGCTTCTAAAAAATGGGGAAAATTTGGAAATTAAGATTAGGAGGGTTTTAAATTTAAAGTTTTTGAATTTTGTTTACCTAACACTGGGGGGAAGTGTCCAGGGGAGAAGGGGGCGGGGTGGGGCTACCCCCAGGGGGGTAGGCAGCTTCAAGGGAAGAGGAAGGGGAGGTATATCCGGTCTGCTTTGAAGAAAGTCTCTGTACAGATAAAGTGGATCCAAGAACGGCTGGGGGAACAATCCAAAGGATCCAAACATGCCGGGGAAAAACCGGTTTTTGGTTCGTGGCTCACGAGGTCCGTCCACGGTGACTTTGATGGCTTTGTTGTAGGTTGCACACTGAAGAGGTTTGGTTTGGATTGTTATGGTAATTGTGAAGGACTTCCCGCGCCCTGAGCGACCAATAAATCTGAAAAAAAGAACACATGACATTGTCAAATATATTATGATCTTTAGAACTACAGTAACTGTATTCTTGATATATACCGGCTCAGTAAATTTAACATTCTTCAAGGATAAAACTAGCTTACCTCAGATCTGAAAATTTTGCCATTTGATTTTTCATGATTGCTGTACAGTTCCTGACTTCACCACTGTAATTATCATCATTTCCACACTTGACAGTGACAATAGTTCCATCAGGGACCTCCTAGATAATTATTCAGGTTAAAGGAAGAATCATTAGAATTTTCAGGGGTTCGTCGAACTGACAAAAAGCCATTAATAAGATGGCAATGCTTGCCTTCTAAACTCTGATCATAAACCTTGTAAGTTAACTTAATCCTATCCCTGCTGGTGTACTTGAAAACCAGGATATGCTGGGGGGGGGAGCAATTTGACGCCCCCCTCTAAATCCCATGTTTGATGTCCAAATATGACAAATGGTACATCATTGGAAAGCTCTTATGCTCTTCTTTTAGAATCTGCTAAAAAAATTGCAAATTTGCAAAAAATAATTTTTAACCCTAGTTATTTAGTGAAAATATTTGCAAACAAAAAAAGTCCAAAAAATAAAAAAATATACATTTTTAAAAAGCCCTTAACCATGTCATTTCAAATATGAAAAAAATTTCAAAATTTTATATAACCTGATGTGTATTTAATAAAAACCAAGAATGTGCAAATTTCTTCTTACGGGTTGTGTGCAAATAATTTGCAAACATTTCTCTGCAAAACTTGTGCAATCCGTTTCCTTATGTTAAAAGGCTTTCCAAAAAGACTTAAAATTATCAAAATCTGACAACTGAAAGTGGGTCAAAACAAAGATTTAGTTTGTTACAGAAAAAATTAGTCATTCAGACAGTGTGCCTGAGGATTCAGGCAGTTAGTATAAAAGCCTGGTTATAGATCCAAAGGGGTATTAAAGGGACCGTTCACTTTTTTGGGTAATTTCAGGGTAAACTAAACAGCCTAAGCGCTATTCATTTTTTTTCATTGGAAAGCTCTTGTGCTCTACTTTTATAATCTGCAAAAAAATTTGCAAATTTGCCAAAATTGAATTTTTTATCGCAAAATCCAGTTATATAGTAAAATTGTTTGCAAAAAAAATTTGTACAAAAAATAAAAAAATTATACATTTTTGAAAAGCCCTTGACCATGCCATTTCTAATATGCAAAATTTTTTGCAAAATTTTAAATAACCTGATTTTTAATCAAGAAAAACTAAAAATGTGCGAATTTCCTTTGACGGGTTGTTTGCAAAACATTTGCAATTTTTTTTTTCGCAAAACTTGTGCAATCCGTTTTCTTATGTCATAGGCTTTCCAAATAGCTAAATTTTATCAAATTCTGACAAGTGAAAGTGGGTCAAAACAAAGATTTAGTTTGTTACAGTGTGCCTGACTCAGGCAGTTAGTATCAAAGCCCGGTTTTAGGCCTAAAGGGAGGGCTTTGGGTATGTAGGAAAAGTTAGAAAATACTTTTTGAGTTATGGAAAAAAAACTACAGGGGGGGGGGTCAAATTGACCCCCCCCCTAGCAGGAATAGGGTTATCATCTACCTAAAAACTGGCTTTAAAGTAAAAAACTGACTTAAAGATAAAAAAAACTCACTGAAAGATAAAAAACTAACTGAATGATAAAAAACTACCCAAAAGTAGCAAAACTAAATAACTAAACGAATTTTTTTTGACTTTCTGAAAAGCTAAAGAAGTAAAACTGCAGAAAAAATCTAAACAATAAAAATGTAAAAAAGACTACCTGAAAAAAGGTAAAAAAAAACCAAGCTAAAAAGTAAAAAAAACTACCTGAAAAGTAAAAACTTTAAAAGCAACCGGAAGTGATTTATTACTCCGCCAATGCTGCGGAAGAGGGGAACAAAGAATTGCGGGACTTCCGGTTTGTATCAGGTCTCCCTAATTAAAATTTATTAAATGATAATTAGTTAAATCACTAATTGATTTGTAAACTGACTAAAAAGCAACAATTGATTTAGTAACTGATTAAAAATTTATAACTAATTTAGTAACTGATTAAATCATTAATTGATTTAATAACGGATTAAAAATCAATGATTGTTAACTAATAAAAAATGAATAATTGATTTAATAACTGACTTCAAATCAATAATTGGTTTCATAACTGATTAAAATTCAATATTTGATTTATTAATTGGGTAAATTTTATTTTTGATCATGTGTTTGATTATTCAATTAAACACAAAATCCATTTTCCAAAGTTTAAAACAAATATTCGAGATGAAAATTAATTTGAAAAAATTTTAGAAAAGTTTTCATGAAAAATCTTGAAAGCATTCCCTTGTAAATTATTTGAAAAAAAAAGAAAAAACAGTTTTTTAATTAAATACAATTTTATTGGAAAAATATTTTGTTGTTAACGCCCTTCATTAACAGACTTGCACAAGCTGTTATCCTTTCACAGTTTCAAACTCAGGGGAGACTAGTTTCATTCTCAGGGGAGATAAGTTTTAAACTCAGGGTAGATTACTTTCAGACTCAGGGGAGATTAGTTTCAAACTCCGGGGAGATTAGTTTCAAGCTCAGGGGAGATTAGTTTTAAACTCAGGAGTGATTACTTTCAGACTCAGGGTAGATTAGTTTCAAACTCAGGGGAGATTAGTTTCAAACTCAGGGGAGATTAGTTTTAAAATCAGCGAAGATAAGTTTCTGACTCAGGGGAGATAAGTTTCAATCTCAGGGGAGATTGGTTTCAGACTCACAGGAGATTAGTTTCAAGCTCAGGGGTGATTAGTTTCAGACTCAGGGGAGATGATTCAAACTCATGAATGACTAGTTTCAAACTCAAGGGAGATTACTTTCAGACTCAGGGGAGATTAGTTTCACACTCAGGAGTCTTAGAGGAGATTAGTTTCAAACTCAGGGGAAATTAGTTTCAAGCTCAGGGGAGATTAGTTTCAAGCTCAGTGGAGATTAGTTTCAAAGTCAGGGGAGATTAGTTTCAAAGTCAGGGGAGATTAGTTTCAGACTCAGGGGGGATTAGTTTCAATCTCAAGGGAAATTAGTTTCAAGCTCAGGGGAGATTAGTTTCAAGCTCAGTGGAGATTAGTTTCAAAGTCAGGGGAGATTAGTTTCAAACTCAGGGGAAATTAGTTTCAAACTCAGAGGAGATTAGTTTCAAGCTCAGGAGAGATTAGTTTCAGAATAAGGGGAGATTTAATTCAAAATCAGGGGAGACTAGTTTCAGACATAAGGTAGATTAGTTTTAGACTCAGAGGAGATTAGTTTCAAACTCAGAGGAGATTAATTTTAAACTCAGGGGAAATTAGTTTCAGACTCAGAGGAGATTAGTTTCAAGCTCAAGGGAGATTAATTTTAAACTCAAGGGAAATTAGTTTCAGACTCAGAGGAGATTAGTTTCAAGCTCAGGGGAAATTAGTTTCAGACTCAAAGGAGATCTGATTCAAACTCATAGAAGACTAGTTTCAAACTCAAGGGAGATTACTTTCAGACTCAGGGGAGATTAGTTTCAAACTCAGGAGTCTTAAATGAGATTAGTTTCAAACTCAGGGGATATTAGTTTCCAGCTCAGGGGAGATTAGTTTCAGACTCAGGGGAGATTAGTTTCAGACTCAGGGGAGATTAGTTTTAGACTCAGGAGAAATTAGTTTCAGACTCAGGGTCAGTGAAGGATAGGTTCAAAGTCAAAACAATTCGATGTATAAGTTTTGATTTCTACCTGTTCTCCCATCAACTCCTGAACAACCTTGTCCGACATCAAAACCTCTGTATCCCCCATTCTTCTAGTTTCTTTCTAGCTTCTTAGCTTTTCCTCCCAGTTCCTTGACTCTTTCTTCTAGATTCTTCTAGTTCCTTGACTCTTTCTTTTAGATTCTTCTAGTTCCTTGACTCTTTCTTTTAGATTCTTAGAGTTTTACTTCTAGATCCTCAGCCCTTTCTTCTAGCTCCGCAATCTTTCCATCTAGCTACTTTTGTTCTTGCAACTTAGCTCTTGATCCCCTGATTCGGCTTTGTCGTCTTTTTTTCTATTTTTTCAAACCATCCTTTCAAACCTTGACTTTCATATTTCTCCTTTTACACTTTTACGCAAATTTTATGGTTGATGACCAGCAGGAATTTTAGAATCACTCTTAATATTTGGATTATAAAAATTCGCACACTTTCTTGAACATTGAATTCTTGAAAAAAATCGATATTTTGAAGATTGGGCAAAGGTCCTCTCTTATGAGCGAACTAGGAACGACTGGCGGCCGAGGGAAGGCGGGATTTGAGGAGGATGTCTTTCAGCTTTCTTTTCCTCTCCTTCTTCTCTTATCTTTCTATCTTTCTATATGTATTTCTATCTTTCTCTCTTTCTATTTTTCTTTCATTTTCTAATTTTTTTTCTAGACTATTTAAACCGTTCTAGATTTGAACTTTTTCCTGAAAGACTCTTTTGAAAATTATTGTTATTAATAATTTTTTTAATGACGACAGATAGGTTTGCGTAGGCCAAAGAGAAAATATAATAATGATGATAGTAAAAAGGAGTTTAATTTTAACAATAATAATAATATTAATATTAACACTATTAATGATGATATTAACGACATTTTAAGGAAACCCATGGGTATTCCGGGGGTGCAGATACAGTTTAAAAATGTTTGAAAATTTTTGAAATTTCAAGGACATCGCCGGTTACTTTGTCTTAAATAATTTGATACCAAGTGCGGGTAAATGGCGGGATTAACTATGACTGTAAATAAAGATACAAACCAGAGCAACGCCAGGCGGACTCCAGCTAGTTAATAATATAATAAGGATAATTATAATATTATTATTATCATTATTATTCTGATATATAACACTAATAATAATAATGATTGTAAGCAGGGGTGGATCACAGGAAATTCATAATAATAAATAAAAGCGCGCATCAAGGTATGAAAGATACACCTAAAATAGTGTTGAATAAATGATCTAAACTGAAATACCTTTTTAAATTATATTCTCATATCTTTATCTTTATAGTACTAATATGCACTATGTATGCCACCCATGGTTGTGAGTCTCATCATCATATGAATCATAAATCATAAATCATAAATCATAAATCATAAATCATAAATCATAAATCATAAATCATAAAACATAAATCAAAAATCATAAATGTTTCTCTCTCTCAAAAAAATGAAATTATTTAAAACGAAAAATGTTTAGGGTGGTTTAAATGATTACTTATTATTTTTAAATTATTTTTCTTTCTTTTCATTTTAAAAACCAGAAACAACTCTTTATTGTTTAATAAAAAATGGTAATAAGATAGTAATAAAAAAAATCTTAATTAAGAGTCTGATGCAATTGTTATTATTGTGCTTGGGAAAAAATGAGAATTCTTAAGTTAAATATTTCATACAATGATAACCAGAAAACAATGGAATAGAAAGACGACATTATAGCAATAATTTTTGTTACAAAGCAAATATTTTTACTTTAACTTAGCAAAACACTATTTAAGTGAAATGGGTCCATTTACACTGTACAATTGCTATGTCTAATGATCATTGAACTTATAGTTCAATTCCTAACTTGAGTCTAAAAGTCATCTTCCTATTTTAGAATTTTCTGGTTATCACTTTAAAAATTCATTAAACTCGTAATAAAAACATACTTTAACATACATCTTTATACATACATCTACATACTTTAACATAAAATCTCACTTTTGCCCTTAACTAAAAAAGTTTCATTGTAAAAGCTTTAAAGGGAGTGTTCGCGAAAAATGAAAGGGGGTATAGGCTTAATGCGATAAAAAAGCGCTTTTGATCGCCTCTAATTTTACTTCCATCTGTTGCGTCTATAAGGAGAAAATTGTTAAAGACGTCTGATACCGAATAACATGTTGTCCATACAAATTGAGAAAATTGCAACATACGACTTAGACCGTAAAAAAATCAATTTAATTTCAAACAAATCATTCAAATATTACAACGATTATCTTTCGCCACATTTATATATAGTTGATTTTTCATAATATGTTTTAATTGTTATGATCTGAGAGTTACTTATAAAAACGTTTATTCCTGTTTCGAGGATTTTTGGTAAGGAAGACGACATTTTCATATTTTCCAGGAATGTTCGAAAACAAGTTGTAAGCTAAATATTATTTTAAAAAACAAAATCAAAACTAGTATAAAATATTAAATATACACAAATGTGGCGAAAGATAATCGATGACTATAGGTTGTAATATCTGAATGATTTGTTTGATATTAATTTGAATTTTTTACGGTCTAAGTCGTATGTTCCAACTTCCTCAATTTGTATGGGCGCTACGCTCTTCGGTATGAGACGTCTTTATCAATTTTTCTCCTTATAGACGCAACAGATAGAAGTAAGATTTTTCATTTTTCGCGAACACTCACTTTAATCAATTCTGCCTTCAGTGTAAATTTATCTTTGATATCATTATTTACAATTATACAACATGTATTGTTTCTATGAAAATATAGATATTTTTAAAGAAACGTTTCCATCTATATTTTTCACCCATTGAAGCTTACACCACAGTATTGAGAGGAAGTGTCTCTGATGAGTCCACTTAAAAAAATTACATAATAAATTTATTAACACTTGTTATATGGAAGATATGATCGAATAGTTTACATAGTTAAAAAGGTATCAATACTTTTTTTAAAAAGGGGTTTTCAAGGGGGTACAAAATGTTGCCAAGGGGGGGGGGAACAAAAGTGCCCCCTCTACACAATTGCTCTCGTACGCCCCTGTAACCACTAAAAAAGTATAGATAATCACCAAGATTATTACCTTTGATTATAATATGTTATGTAACATGTTACTATGATATGATTTATATTGAACTTTAGCAAGTTTAAAGTATCAGAGGTCTGGAAAGTCTTAAAATTGAATATACCCAGTTCATTCAGTCAAACAAGGTATTAATCTGTTGCAAATATTTAATTCTTTCATGTTTGCTCCATTAACTCTCATATAGGTCCTTGTTAATTTATGAAGGAGAAAATTCATTTTGTTATTTTTACGGGAAATTTGTTTTCAATGTGATAATAAATAAAAAATTGGAAATTTACTGCTTTTTGTTCAATTTGTAGGGGGAGGGGGCCAAAAAAATATGGGCCCGGCCACCTGAGATATTGGTTTGATCCGCCCCTGATAGTAAGATAGTAACAATAGTAGTGATAAAGACCAGGTTTAAAATATTTGTTTTACAGAAATGGATAATTATATTTCAAATCAACTGTATTTTTCTCTTTGCCAGCTATGACAGTACAACCTTGTATCCAGGCCAGAGCACTAGGGCAACAGGCAGTCCGGTACAGAATATTTCAGGTCTGGCCGGTATAGAATGTTTCAGGTCTGGCCGGTACAGAATATTACGTCGAGCCAGTAAAGAATACAAGGTCCGGCCGGTACATTATATTCTGCTCCCATAATCAGCTTGTAGGTTTCTTTGCAGGGTCGCAACTAGGGAACCAAAAGGGGAAGTTCACAGAACATCGAAATTGATAAATACTAAAAACAAGATTATCTTCACTTTATTCATTGTTAATTTTATCACCACATCGAATTTTTTCATTGAAGCTCCGAGCAAATTTTTTTTCCGCTTTTATGATTAATATTTTTTATTCTTAAACTTTACACGAAGTATACACACTCTTTTTAAACTATATATTAAGTGTATACTTTTTAATGACTGATTTTCATTACTATCACCTTGAACTTTTTCAGTAAAATTTTTAATTGACATAATTTATGACGGGGTTAAAGCTATAGAATCACTTCCTGCTTTTTAGTAAATGCTTAGTGCTATGTTTATCAATGTCGTCTTTAATAGGATGTTTTTTCTTTTTCGTTAGAAAGAAAATGAAGTAACATAAAAGGCCAAAAGGGAATCAAAAATGTAAAACAACTTACACCACGGAGTCAAAATGGCAAACTTCTAACTCTGTCTTCACTTCCTTAATTTTATTATGTTTTAGTGCTAGACTATAAAACAATCCATACTGGCAGTGGCAGTGCCCACTATTCCGGGTTGTTACGAAAATGTCCAAAAATATAAAAATCAAAAGTTCGAAGGGAGCATTTCTTTTGGACCCTGAATTATATTAAATTTAAAAAAAAAGCATGAAATTGTTTGTGGTTTGTGTGAATGAAATATTAAGCTAATTGAGAAAATTTTCAATTTAATTTTGATGTTGGTATGGCATTGCAATTGGATATATTCTTTCCATATTTTACAGTAATATGTACATGTATTTCTCAATTTGTAAAAGTGCATTTATTCTTTAAAATCTTTTTGTCTAAATAGATTCTAAATATACTTTTTACTTCAATTTAAGTCTTATATTACTGATATTATTGTGGTGTAGCGTTTTATGAGTGTAGCGTTTTTCTAGGTATAACTGAAAACTGTGTAATAGGAAGACGACATTAAAACAATACTTAAGTTTAACTGAAGTGTATTTATATTGTTTTTAATCAAATACGTAGTTAAAATATTATTTTATAAAGTGAAATAGGTTTTTTTTTCATTGGAAAGCTCTTGTGCTCTACTTTAGAATCTGCAAAAAAATTTGCAAATTTGCAAAAATTGAATTTTTTATCGCAAAATCCAGTTATATAGTAAAAATGTTTGCAAAAAAATTTGTCCAAAAAATTAAAAATTATTCATTTTTGAAAAGCCCTTGACCATGCCATTTCAAATATGCAAACAGTTTTGCTAAATTTTAAATAACCTGAATTTTAATCAAGAAAAACTAAAAATGTGCAAATTTCTTTTGACAGGTTGTTTGCAAAAAATTTGCAATTTTTTTTTCGCCAAACTTGTGCAATTCGTTTTCTTATGTCAAAGGCTTTCTAAAAAGCTAAATTTTATCAAAATCTGACAAGTGGAAGTGGGTCAAAACAAGTCTAATATCATATTACGTAAATTTCAGTATTTGCGAAAATAAGTAAATAGCCATGAATATGCGGGAACAGTTTTAAAGCGCTCCATATAATCATTTAATTAAAAAACTAAATATCTGCAACATTCCATTATGCGAAAGTGAAGAATACGACATTTGATGAATTCTTTCGATGTATTCGTTATTAAGGGTTTCATTGTAATATTTTTAGAGTACACAATATTTGATCACTACAGTTTCAACTTTATACAAATTCACTTCAAATCCAGATGTGCAAATCGACCAATATTTTGCCGGTCTCTCCTTTTTAAGCTGGAAACAATGTCTTGGGTTACTAAAAAAATAATTAAGTTTGTGCAGAGGTAAAACCAAAGCCAAGGCGTTGCGACACTTCAAAGTTGAGGCTGTTTAAAAATTTGATGACTAACTTTCAGAGTTATCTAGATCTCAAAAATTCTGAGAGTAATGAACTAAAGTGAAGTCAATTATACAATAAAAAATATAGCTTACAGTCATCATCGAAAAATCTGTTTTTTATGAATTCATCAAAAAAATCCAACAACCTTGTAATAACGCCTCTAGTTTGGATTTTACACACATCCTAATGCATTTGCAATAACTGCATTATAAATTCAAAGCTTGTTGGTTCTTTTCAACAAGAGGAGATATTTAAGAGTTACATTTTACACACAATTTACTGTACTTTAACGTTACGTACACTCGAAAAAATAAAAGCTTTCTTTGGTGCATGGCAAATTACAAATACCAATATATCTAATTTTTACAAATTAAAAATAACATTCTATATAATGCAAAAACTATTAATATATCTATTCAATGCAAGATGTACATTGTGCTATGTAAGTTGTACAATATTGGTTGTACAATGTACGTTGTACAATGTACGGTGTTCAATGTACGTTGTACAGTGAACGTTGTGCAGTGTACGTTGTACAGTGTACGTTGTACAGTGTACGTTGTACAATGTACGTTGTCCAATCTACTTTGTACAATGTACGTTGTACAATGTACGTTGTACAATTGTCGCAAATGTTGCATCCGTCAAATGTCTAAGAAATTCTTAAATTTACCAAAAAAAACGAAATTATTTCAAAATTAAATTTGCATTTTATGCAATAAAAAAACATAATTTTGAAGAAAATTTTTGCAGGAATTTTATTTTTTAATCTAATTTAGGAGAAGGGCGGGGGGGGGAGGTGTTCTGGGGGTCTACTGCATATGCAATTTTAAGCTACCAACACTTTTCGTTTTAATAATTGATTTAAATTTTCGTTAGTTGTCAGCTGTCAGTTGTTAGTTGTCAGTTGTTTGTTGTCAGTAGTCAGTTGTCAGTTGTCAGTTGGCAGTTGTCAATTGTTAGTTGTTAGTTGTCAGTTGTCAGTTGTCAGTTGTCAATTGTTAGTTGTCAGTTGTCAGTTGTCAGTAGTCAATTGTCAGTTGTCAGTTGTCAGTTATCAGTTGTCAGTTGTCAGTTGTAAGTTGTAAGTTGTCAGTTGTCAGTTGTAAGTTGTCAGTTGTCAGTTGTCAGTTGTAAGTTGTCAGTTGCCAGTTGTCAGTTGTCAGTCGTCAGTTGTCAGTTGTCAGTTGTAAGTTGTCAGTTTTCAGTTTTCAGTTGTAAGTTGTCAGTTGTCAGTTGTCAGTTGTAAGTTGTCAGTTGTCAGTTGTAAGTTGTCAGTTGCCAGTTGTCAGTTGTCAGTCGCCAGTTGTCAGTTGTCAGTTGTAAGTTGTCAGTTGTCAGTTGTAAGTTGTAAGTTGTGAGTTGTAAGTTGTCAGTTGTAAGTTGTCAGTTGTAAGTTGTCAGTTGCCAGTTGTAAGTTGTCAGTTGTCAGTTGTAAGTTGCCAGTTGTCAGTTGTCAGTTGTCAGTTGTAAGTTGTCAGTTGCCAGTTGTCAGTTGTCAGTTGTCAGTTGTCAGTTGTCAGTTGTCAGTTGTAAGTTGTAAGTTGTCAGTTGTCAGTTGTAAGTTGTAAGTTGTCAGTTGTAAGTTGTCAGTTGTAAGTTGTCAGTTGCCAGTTGTCAGTTGTCAGTTGCCAGCATTGTATTGAAAAATCCGCCTTTCAGTGTTTGTGTCGATGATATCTAATAAAAATAATAATAATATAATAATAATAATTTGTGAACTATTGTTATTTTTTGTTTATTTTTAGGCAAGGAAGGTTGCGTTTTCTGCCCCTAGTTTTATTTTAAAATTTTTCCCAACTTTTAGGGTTAAAATCTTCAATTAGCGAAAGGGTTTCCCGTGTTTTCTGTGTGTACGCGTCCTACTTGTATAAATAAAAATATAACAAACTTTATTTCCATATTTCCATATTTATAAATTTCTCAAAGTAATATTTTGATCATATTTCAACAAATATACAACATGATATGCTCAAGGGATTCAGAGGGGGAATGAAGGGTGTGTAAAAACTAAAAAGAGTAAACATTAAACTTATTTATTTAATACCTAAACCATGAAATAAAGAAAATCTAAAGCCTTAAAAACTGATGTGAGTAAATCTACAGAGTACAGGAAAAAATGTATTTACAAGTAAAAAATGAACAAATAAAAATGATATTTATAAATCATTGAAAGCCAGAGCTCTCTGACGGAGTTACTCTTCCGTCTTCAGACTCTTCCTGAATACTAACTCTGATTTTCTTATCCTTTCTCCCTCTAAGCCGTGGTTCGTGCCTATTTGCTTAAATATAAACCAGGATCTAGGGCAACGGTGGCTTTGGTTTTCCATGATGACTCAGGAGAGGCTGCTGATGCTGCCGAGGTTAACTGTTCTTCAACCAATGTATCTTGTAACATATTTGTAATTGCATCCTGCTCTAATTCATCAAGGTTGAACCTGGGGTTTGAAAAAATGTGGGCCAAAAATAGGAGATAAAGGGCGGTGGGCATTTTTTGGACTGGGCTTAGGCTCCTTTAATTCAATTAAAAAAGTAGGTTTTAAGATTATTTTCAATCCAATTGTATGCATAATTTCACTAGGGGTCTGAAATCTGTTAATGTTAGAGAAAGAGAATTTCATCGCTTCGTGAACTATGTAAAAAGAACGCGGAATATCTCAGAACCTTGAAAATATTAAACTGGATAAATCGCAGTAACTGGGAAGATACATTCTTGAGAGAACTAAAGAGGATGGGGGAATAATGGATACCACAACAATACATGCCATTGGCAAGACCAATGGGAACCAGGGCAACCAAGGAAACCAGGGCAATCAGAGGGACCAGGGGAACCAGGGTAGCATGAGGAACCAGGGTAACCATGGGAACCAGGGCAACCAAGGGAACCAGGGGAACCAGGGAAATCAGTGGAACCAAGGGAACCAGGGGAACCAGGGTAACCAGGGGAACCAAGGGAACCAGGGGAACCAGGGAAACCAGGGCAACCAAGGGAACCAGGGGAACCAGGGAAACCAGGGGAACCAATGGAACCAGGGGAACCAGGGAAACCAGGGTAACCAAGGGAACCAACGGAATCTAGGGAACCCAGGGAACCAGGGGAACCAAGGGAACCAGGGGAACCAGGGAAACCAGGGCAACCAAGGGAACCAGGGGAACCAGGGAAACCAGGGGAACCAAGGGAACCAGGGGAACTAGGGAAACCAGGGGAACCAAGGGAACCAGAGGAACCAGGGCAACCAGGAGAACCAGGAAAAACCAGGGCAACCAGGAAAAACCAGAGCAACCAGGGGAATCAGGGGAACCAGGGGAACTAGAGAACTAGGGGAACCAGGGCAACCAGAAGAACCAGGGAAACCATGGCAACCAGGGCGACCAGAGGGACCATGGGAACTAGGGTAACCTGTGGAACAAGGGGAATCAGAGGAACCAGGGGAACCAGGGGAACCAAGGGAACCAGGGGACCTAAGGGAACCATTATCCCCTATCAAAGTCGATCAATCCACTCAATTTAAAATCTCAAAACCAAAATAAGAATATTCTTATGGTTCTCTCGAGTTCCACAATCTAAATTTGAGGCAAATCGGCCAAGGGGTTCCTGATTATGATCCGACATCCAAACAAAACAAACAGACAAACAGAGATTTTTAGTTTATATATATATATATAGATAGATAAATAATATGCATCTATTACTGTTTATTAGGAGCCCTTGTTGAAGCCTTCGCTGGTTCTCTGGCAATACATCCTGAAAACTACCGAAAATCCCTGACAAAGGATCTACCCCTGAACTAATTATACTGCCATGCCATAAAGAATTTATGAAGCACTTATTGCAGCCTATTCTGGTTTGACATCAGAGCTGAAAACTTTAGAATGGGATATCCTTAATCCTGAGCTGAAAACTTTAGAATGAAATATCCAGATATCCGATGGGTTCGTTTCTCTGGAGTTTAAATTCATGTGGAGAACAAGCAATATTTAAACTGGATATTAAGAAAAAGAGTGGTTTAAGCCTTAATCCTGATATCCACCATTCTAAAGTTTTCAGCTCTGATCGGATAATTAATCTGGAGATTAAAAATGAGTGGAGAACAAGCAATATTTAATCTCGAGATTAAGAAAAAGAGTGGATTAAGCCTTAATCCCGATATCCACCATTCTAAAGTTTTCAGCTCAGTTCATTCTGGAAATCTAACAAGGGAGCCTTGTGCGCATTTAACCTAAATAAACCATCTAGCTTTGTGTTTTTGATTAATATGAATAAACTTTTAATCTTTATAACATTTTCGTAATCAATTATGATCCTTACATTTCACACGGATATATCAGTTTGGTCCTGATCCAAGCAATCTGTGACAATAAATCAAAATTTGTCAGTTTAAAAATTGTTGAATTTTGGACCAAAACTGTATTGAATTGAAATAAGAGAAACCGAATCTATATCGTCCTTGTTGGTCCAGAGTGATATATTTTAGATAACACCCAGACATTTGAAGAAAAAAACCATGCAATTAAAGAAAGGGAAATAATTTTAAATTGTAGGTTAAATAAAAATCTTCCAAAAAAATTTCGAATTTGTTACCAGATAAATTTGTCATCTCATATTTGTACACAAAATCATTATTAAAGCAGCTAGGAGGACACAAAATCTGTCTGTTTGTATCCAATAAACGTCAAAACGGCTAAACATATCATCAGGGGCCCAAATTTTGTGCCATGTATGTGACCTCACACAATCACAATCCACAAATCCACTAACTTTTAAAATGCAATTCCTATATTGTAATATTTATCTCGATCAAGATAGAAAGATACATTCAACCAGATAGATAGATCTAACTTTGACTTCTGATCTTATATCTGTATATGTATCTATATATAAATAAATAATAAATAGATAGATAGATAGATAGATAAATATAAAAATAGATAAATAGATAGAAAGATAGATAGATTGATAGACAATGAATAAAAGTATCCATGTCGTTGAATAAAACTTTATTAGTAAAATTATAAAAGTTTTCTAACACAATACTCTCTAGAGACCATCTTAGAACAGTCTACTAGACTAGTGCTGGCCAAAATTCTTATTAAAGTCGGACTTTAATCGTCATTTAAAGTAACTCTCCTTGCAATGTCCGATTTACAATAGTACCCTTGAAACCTTTATTAAATCAAGATGTGTTATAGGTTTTAAAATGTTTAATTCTGATAATTCCTATATTTTTTCTTCCAGTATGAAATGCGCAATTCACTTTTGTAGAGGAATCAGAATTAATTAAATAGCCAGTTTTATATCTATGTAATTAATACTTGATCTGAGCAGGGAACTTTTGAATAGTGATTATCGAGATTAATGCTTAATCCACTCTTTTTCTTATTCTTGAGATTAAATAATGCTTGTTCTTAATCTTATTATTAATCTCCAGATTAATTAACCGAACGGGATTAAGGATATCCCAATCAAAAGTTATCAGCTCAGACAAAGCTTTTAAGGGTAACATTGTGAATAGGACAATGCCATATTTGCATGTAGGGTCACTGGATATGACACTTACCGTCTCGAACGTGCGTTTTTTAAACCCGTCAACGGGTGGTCGTTTAGTTATTTATTAAAAAACAACGGTACCCAATGAATAGAATTTGCATGGATAACCCATTACTCAACCTTATCTTTTGGATTCTTTGGATTTGTGAAATTATCAAAATTATCAAAATAATGTACTTTTTGCAATGTACCAAACAATTAATTATTAGATGATAGTTAGTATTGGCAAAATTCTGTATTTCAAAGTTAGCTGACAACTTCTGCTCTTAAAAAAAATGTTTTCAAAAACTATTTGGAGAAAAAACTCAGCGAGAGCGGTTGAGATCTGGCATAGACTCTACGTAGTGTATAATTATAAATGCACTTTTATTTCTCAAAATTAAAATGTGCTCAACCGCTAAAATCGTACTTTTTTATATTTTTGAGAACTTTTAAAATATTTTTTATTAGATCAATTGCTCAGACAATACAGTTTTCGCTTTCAACCGCTGGGTTTAAGATGCTAAACAACTTTCAGCTTTCAACAACTGGGTGTACAAATTTTCAGCAACTTTTTTGTTTTCAACCGCTGGGTTTAAGATTTAAAACAACTTATTGCTTAAACCACTTAAAAACAGCTGTTTTCTTGAAAAACATTTTTGCTTTTAACTGCTGGGTTTAAGATTTTCAGCAACTTTTTTTTGTTTTCAACCGTTGCTATAAACCCAGCGATCAAAAGCAAAAAAGTTTCTAAACAATCAGAGAACCAGCTGTAGAAAGCAAAAACAAATTTATTCAAAATCTTAAAAAAGCAGTTGAAAGAAAAAATTTTCCAGAAAAACTGTTGAAAGCAAAAAGTTGTTCAAAAACTTAAATCCGGCGGTTAAAAGGAAAGCGTTTTTTATGAACAACAGTTTTCCAGTGGTAGAAGCAAAAAAATTTCAAAATCTTAAACCCAGCAATTGAAAGCAAAAAGTTGCTAAAAAATCTTAAAGCCAGCGGTAGAAAGCAAAACAAATTTATTTAAAATCTTAAACACATCAGTTGAAATCAAATACGTTTTTAAAGAAAAAACTGTTTTCCAGTGGATGAAAGCAAAAAGTTGTTCAAAATCTTAAACCCGGCGGTTGAATGCAAAATCGTTGCTAAAAAATCATAACGCCAGCAGTTGAAAGGAAACATTTATTCTTTAACTTCAACCCAGCGGTTGAATCACAAACTTCTTCAAGAAAATTGTTTTCCATGGGTTGAAAGGAAAAGATTTGATTAAAATCATAAAACCAACTGTTGAAAGAAAAATGTTTTTTAAGAAAATTGTTTTCCTGTGGTTCAAAGGAAAAGTCATAAAACCAGCGGTTTAAAGCAAAAAAAAATTAAAATCTTAAACCCAGCTGTTGAAATCAAAAACGATTTTTTGATTTTTGATTTGATTGTTTTCCAGTGAATTAGCAAAACGTTGCTGAAAAATCTTAAACCCAGTAGTTTAAAACAAAAAAAAGTTGCGGAAAATTCTTAAACCCAGCAGTTGCTGAAAAATGTTAAAACCAGAGATTGAAAGCATAATAGTTATCTAAACTCTTAAACCCACCAGATAAAAGAAAATGTTTTCCAAGAAATCTGTTTTCCTGTGGTTGAGGCAAAAAGTTGTTCAACATCTAAAACCCAGCGGTTGAAAGCCATAAAGTTGCTGAAAAATCTTAGAACTAGTAGTTTAAAGCATAATAGTTATCTAAAATCTTAAACCCACCAGATTAAAGAAAATGTTTTCCAAGAAATCTGTTTTCCTGTGGTTTAAAGCAAAAAGTTGTTCAACATCTTAAATCCAGCGGTTTAAAACAAAAAACTCAAAAAAAGATTTTAAAAAGTGGATAAAAATGTTAACGAAAAAGCACAATTTTAACGGTTTAACAAATTTTAAATTTTAGAAAATAGGTGCATTTCTAATCCTAGAGTCTAGGATAGATCTCAACCGCTCGGGCTGAGTTTTTTCTTTCAGTCTATGTATCTATATCTATCTACTTATATCTGTATATTATGAACTAAGCTGAACTGAAACTATTTCTAAGATTGGACCTAATTAATGCTGGTATATTTATACTGCAGTAGCTTACACTGGAACCATATAATTTCTTTAAAGGGACTGTAGACGATATTATAAGTCACTCCTAATTTCTAGAAAAGCATATCTTTGAATTACAACAGCACACTTAAAAGCTTTGTATGAACAAAAGTCCCTGGGGAGGGGGGGGGGGGGTGGAAGAATTCCCATGCATCATGATATAATTTACCCATGAAAAAAAAACTGTAGATTTGTTGAAAAAATGTTATTCATCGATAGATAATGATAATAATAATGATACAAGTTAATGCACAATTAAGTAAATATCATCTTTTGCTGTTGTTCTGAAATAGATGAAGTTGAAAATAAGTTGAGGGTTTTAAGTACCCAAGAAGTTTAGTAACACATTATTCTCAACAGAACAACAGCAAAAGATGATATTTACTTAATTGTACGCAAACTTTTATCATTATTATTATCATTATCTATCGATGAATAATATTTTTTCAACAAATCTACAGTTTTTTTCTTCATTTTTCCCTCTAATCTTTAGGTTTATATATATAATTGTTTGCAAAAAAAGTTAGTGTCATAATTCAGTACAATGGAAAATCAAAAAGTATCTAAAAAATTATTAAATTATTTACTTAAATATTTATCAATATAAAATCAATAGTTTTTATAATATATGTTTATAAAATATCCCCTTTACAGATGTTGATTATTGTATTAGTAATTCAAATTTCAGATAGATTTTAAAACATTCTGAAATCTGATTCAATTTAAAAAAATGTTTTAAAAGTTTTATCAGGAAATCTTAATAATGTGGGGTTTAATTATTTAAATTTGTCTAAAAAGTTTACAACTTTAGAAATAACATTTTTTTTTGAGTAGCCCTGTATATGAAAAGTAAGTATCAATAAATACTTGAACTGTAAAAGTATACAAGTTGTCGTTATGTCAACAATGTTATAAGGTGTAATACAAATATAACAAATTCCAATAAGTAATTATTTACAGTTGTTTTACAGGGAAAAGTAGGATATTTTTCTTAACTATTCCATTGGAACTATTACATAATAGCTAATCTAGGTCCAAATAGTTGAATTAGTACTCCAGTATAGCCGAGAGTGCACTAGAGGAGTAGTATCTTGGTACTAAGTACAAATAGTTGAATTAGTAATCCAGTATAGCCGAGAGTGCACTAGAGGAGTAGTATCTTGGTACTAAGTACAAATAGTTGAATTAGATATCTAGTATAGCCGAGAGTGCACTAGAGGAGTAGTATCTTGGTACTAAGTACAAATAGTTGAATTAGATATCTAGTATAGCTGAGAGTGCATTAGAGGAGTAGTAAATATAGGTACTAAGTACAAATAGTTGAATTAGTACTCTAGTATAGCTAGGAGTAGTATCTAGGTACTCAGTACAAGTAGTTGAATTAGTACTTTAGTATAGCTGAGAGTGCACTAGAGGAGTAGGAAATCTAGGTACTTAGTACAAATAGTTAAACTAGTACTGTAGTATAGCTTAGAGTGTACTAGAGAAGTAGTAAATATAGGTACTTAGTACAAATAGTTGAACCAATACTCTTGTATAGCTAATAGTATATGTATTATAGAGGAGTAGCTAATCTAGGTGCTTAGTACAAATAATCAAACTAGTACCCTAGTATTACTAAATGTACTATAGAGAATTTAGTATTAGATCTTGGTACGCGGATCCCAGTTTAAAATTGCTTATCGCTTCTGATTGGCTGTTATGTAGTTAGAAAATACGCTATTTGACGGGTATAATTCTGTATCTTCATCTTTCAGTTGAGATGTAAGCATGTTGTGCTTAAAAAATGTAACGTACATTAAGAACAGACTATTTATATATTATTGTAGGTTGTAACTTGTAAGTTATGTAATTAATGGTATAGTTGTCCAAACCTGAAAATGTACATAGGAGGGTGGGGGGAGAGGGATGTGGAATTCAGCTTAATTAATGGTATAGTTGTCCAAACCTGAAAATGTACTTAGGAGGGTGGGGGGAGAGGGATGTGGAATTCAGATTAATTAATGGTATAGTTGTCCAAACCTGAAAATGTACATAGGAGGGTGGGGGGAGAGGGATGTGGAATTCAGATTAATTAATGGTATAGTTGTCCAAACCTGAAAATGTACATAGGAGGGTGGGGGGAGAGGGATGTGGAATTCAGATTCTACTTTATTTGAAAATAATCTGAAGTAAACTTCACGACAGAGGTAAATCTTACAAGTTTTTGATCATTACTCTTTTTATTACTGAGCTCTTGAGAAAAAGAAAAATGTCTGAATCTTTATTTAGTAACCAGATAATTTTTTTCTTCTCTTATTAAAATTCTAGGGGGGATGAAGATCTCTAAAAATAGGATGGGGAAATGACCCCCCCCCCCCTGCACACACCCTAACATTTATTTGATGACCTTTCCAGGTTTAATCGATATATTTACAGAAATCTAAACACAAAAAGAATTGTAAAACAATAAACTAAAATTAAATCTCAGACAAAGCACAAATAAATCAGGTAAATTTATCAAAATGACCTTCTCAATTTTATGCAAAATGTTATATATTATTTTTAAAAGGACTGCTAAGTATTTTTAAACAGAGGATACCAATTCAGCTTTCGGAAAAATAAGCAGCAGTTTTTTTGGTTCGGTTACTTATTAACATTAAATTCAAATATTTTTAGATTTTTTTTCTCAGAAACAGATATATTCATAACTTTGTTTCATATCAATTATTATTTTTTTCACGGTAATTTATCTAACAAGGCCTATTTATGCATGAGAGTTCCTAGGGAAGACGAAGAAAGTTGACTCTTGGTTGGAGGTAGTCATGCAGGGGAAATTAGAGTTGTAATCTCTGTTTGATTGTTTACTTGGATGTCCGATCATAACTCATGAACCCGGGAGAATCACGGGAATGTTCTTAGCCTGGTTTAGAGATTTTAAGTTGAGTGGATTTACTCTTATAGGGAAAAAAACTTAAATCATAATTTCGACCAATTGTGGGTGAACGGCGGTAGCACCAAGGGCATTGGGCATTTCTGAGTTCCTAAGCTAGCTAAAGATAAAGTTAATAACCAATTTTAAACTCTAATGCAAGGCACACTCGAATTTTTCCAATATTTAAAAATAACTGTGTTTTATCTATTTAAACTCTGGTTAAAAAGTCCCTAGGGGATTCCATTTTATTTCTTTCAAACGAGAGCTGCAGAATTTATACTTCAAATACTGATTATACTTTAACTTTAAACAAAATTTGGAAGGAAAATGAAAATCATGTTTTTGTTAAATTTAAAAGAGGAGAGAGCAATAGATATCTTGTCGCACAGTTTTAAGAGTGTAGAGTGTAGAGGGTAAAATTAAGAGTGTAGAGTGTTGATACACCTTTTTTAAATGTCGGCCCGACTCATGGCCGCCTATTCCCCCCCCCCCCGTAAAAACCAGGTATATTGAAACCTTGTTGATTAGCAGAAAGCCGTAATCTCTGGCGTGAAGTATGGTTGGGTAGTGTATGAATGATAGATAGATACTATGAAGGGCGGAGGCTGGTTTTAACCATTCCTTTAGTTCCGACGGTTCTTAGTTTTGAGCAGTGTACCTCCAGACAGTGATAGACGGATACAGTGAAAACAAAATATATTTAAACAAATTTAAATTCAAAAGATTGAAATAATGTGAAAATCCAGGGTAAAATTTTTTAATTAATTTTTACGATTATTAAAAAAATGTATTTGGATCAGTTCTCTTAGCCCTTGAGAAACTTATGGGGAGGGGTACAGGGATTGAGAGGGGGGGGGTACAGGGATTGAGGGGGGGGGGGTTAGAAGCTACTTTTTACTGAAATGTGTTGTATACTATAGTGTGTAGTATAGTTTTTGCCAAACTAAATTCTGAACTTCTTATAAGAACATAACTTAATTATTTTATTTATAAAGTGATTTTTTATAATCAATGTTCAATACGCATATTTAGGAATGGGTTTGCAGTCTAAAATCTAAGTTCAATATCAAAGGGTCTGCTAGCGACAGCGTATTTTCAAATGACTTTCCAATTCACAACGATACCCTTTAAATTTTTAGTTGGGTTTAAATCCGCAATTCACTTTTTTAGAGAAACCGATTTTAGAAATTATCATGATTGAGAATAGTCACCGAGTTAAAGAAATGTTTAATATAATTCAATTGGTGGACAGGGGATGTGGGAGGGGGGGGGGTCGCCACCCCTAGAGGACCAATGTGAGCAGTTTCCCACCCCCCTTTACCTTATAGACACAAATTCAAGCATGGCCCGATTTACAACATTTCCCTTTCAGGAGTTGCCTGAGGCAAAATAATGAAAATTTAAAATACTCGTTTTCGTAATCCTAAAATTTCTAACTTTTTATTTTAGTAATTCTTTTTAGCATGACTTGCGGCTTTTAAATAGCAGATAAAGATTAAATAAGTACCTTTGTGAATCAGACATCCCCCTCTTTAAATAGAGTTTCCTTTGAAATTTCATCTTCAAAAAAGGATTAAAAATTATTTAAATATAAAATAAAAGTACCCAGCTATGGTTATTGTGAGAGGCTGGCTGGCAGATATTATTTCTCTTTCTACAGTTCAGAGTTTTTGTTAATATCTAAATCTAATGCAATTCTTTGCTTTACATAAACAATTTCATTTTATCTCTGCAAGCAACAAGAAATTGAAATTACGATTAAACATTTTCATTTTAAAGATTAAACCATTTTATAAGGATTAAGTATTTGAGGTATTACATTAGGGTTTAGAGGCCTAGATTGAAGATCAGAAGCCAGGGTCCGAATGTAATGAATTTAAGCCGCGTCTCTAATCCCCCAAAAACCGGTTTCAATCGAGCGCCGGCTTAAATCTTGAAAAAATTAAATGCGGAACCAACCACATTTGAGCCCCGGCTTAAATTTAAGCCACGGCTCAAATTCTTTAAATTTGGCCTCAGAATTGTTGTATGTATGTGCATCACGGGACCAAGCATTGATCCCGAATATACGGTCACGGAAAAATTTAATTCTTCTCGTTATCTCGTAGTGGTTTACGATTAGAAAATATCTCGTAGTGGTTTACGATTAGAAAATATCTCGTAGTGGTTTACGATATCTCGTAGTGCTTTACGATTAGAAAATATCTCGTAGTGGTTTACGATATCTCGTAGTGGTTTACGATTAGAAAATATCTCGTAGTGGTTTACGATTAGAAAATATCTCGTAGTGGTTTACGATTAGAAAATATCTCATAGTGGTTTACGATATCTCGTAGTGGTTTACGATATCTCGTAGTGGTTTACGATTAGAAAATATCTCGTAGTGGTTTACGATTAGAAAATATCTCGTAGTGGTTTACGATATCTTGTAGTGGTTTACGATTAGAAAATATCTCGTAGTGGTTTACGATTAGAAAATATCTCGTAGTGGTTTACGATATCTCGTAGTGGTTTACGATTAGAAAATATCTCGTAGTGGTTTACGATTAGAAAATATCTCGTAGTGGTTTACGATTAGAAAATATCTTGTAGTGGTTTACGATATCTCGTAGTGGTTTACGATTAGAAAATATCTCATAGTGGTTTACGATATCTCGTAGTGGTTTACGATATCTCGTAGTTGTTTACGATTAGAAAATCAGAGTTTGTGGCAAGGCTTCCTTAACCATAAAAATCTAAATCTATCTAAAGCCTTGAAATAAAATACTAAAATTTAGGATTAAATAAGATACTGTTCAAGGTCCTGTACACGTAATTTCATTCATTTTAAAGTTTTATGTCCGATTATCTACGGAACCCTTAAAAGCTTTGCCTGTTTAAGAATAAATTAGATATGCATGATTTCTCTATAAAAAATTGGCTATTTTCATCTGTTGTTTCTTTTAAAGTGACTTACAACATTTCTTTAAACAGAAACAATTGAGGAAAATCAAGCAGTATAGAGTCTCTTCTATTGGAGATTCATTTGAAAATACAACGACACTCCCTTTAAGATTAAAGCAGCCAAATTGATACAATTATAACTTTTAGCTGTAATCCTACTTAACCCCTCTGTAATAATATAAATTCCTAACTTAAATCATTTCTAGAATTTGAGCTGAGATTTAAATTACACTTGATGCGGGCCATCTTGTTCAATCAGAATTTCTGATTGAATTTAAACTGATTATAATATTTTTCACTTTACAGCTCAAACATGGCACTTTAGTTTAAGAGAAAAGTTGTGTCAAAGGTAGATAAAAACAGTCAGAAATCAACTTCAAATTATCTTATGGAATATTACTATTTCAGACAGAGCTTTCGAGACAATTCTCATAACTAAACCAGGTCTTCAAAACAGTTCCAGCTTAGTTCTCCCAGAATTGTTTTGAGTGGCAGTTTAGTCTGTCTATTGCATTGGTCTAGCAGAGATTGATTTTTCTCAAACTGTAAATATACTTGTTTGGTAGAAGTTGGATGGCCAAAACATGTTTGGATTTGGATTTCGTAAACGTGTTTGGTTCCACGGTTTCACAGTAAAGTTTCCAAAACTTGGTTTCACAGTAAAACTTCCAAAACTTGTTTGGTTTGACAGTAATATTTTCAAATCTTGTTTGGTTTGACAGTAAGATTTCCAAAAGTTGTTTGGTTTGACAGTAAGATTTCCAAAAGTTGTTTGGTTTGACAGTAAGATTTCCAAAAGTTGTTTGGTTTGACAGTAAGATTTCCAAATCTTGTTTGGTTTGTCCCAAACTTACTTTGCAGGCAGTAGTACTTGCTTTATGACATGAATTTGATTTCATATTTAAAAATGTGCTTACTAATTTGTCATAATGATAAGTCATAACAATAATTTAGTATGCCGCACTATGAACCAAGTTTGATAATTCTTCACCAAACAATCATTACAATTATGACAATTATGTTTAGATAAATTGTGCAGTATTATTCATCGCGAAGAAGAATAATTTGAAAGTTGAAAAAAAACCTGAATATCATCTTTGATCCTTGATCCTTGCGTCATTCGATCGTCATTTACCCTAATTTTACAAGCATGTTTCTTTTAATAATCATGACACAAAATACCTTTAGGTTTAACTTCAGTAAAAAATTGTCTAATTTTCAACAAAATTATTTGAATTCACTGAATTTCAGTTATTTATACGATTTCATGCCAATTGATAGATTTTGAATATCGAGCAACGATAGCTGACAAAAACAATCAATTAATAATTAATCTCTATTGGTTGCCCAGAGGTGGCAAGTTTTGTATTCTAGATAGATTAATGCTTCGTCTCAATCTTTTGTTAATCTGCAAATAAATCTATTTTATATCCTTCACGGTAATCGTACCCTGGAGGAATAACTGAAATGAAGAGATTAAGATTGATCCTCAAATTAAAAGTCACTACAGTAGATATATCGAGATAAAGCTCTGAACTCCTTTATTAAAATCCCTGAACAATCCCTTCTAAGCCGCATATTATACATCGGAGGTTTTATCAGCAAATTTTTGTAAGAAATACAGTATTAAATTCCGGAGGAAACTTTCTCATTAAATATTATTGTGTTTGCATTTTATTTATCATCTATCATGGCACTGTATCCTGTAGCACTTGCTATATATCATGGCACTTTATCCTGTAGCACTTGCTATATATCATGGCACTGTATCCTGTAGCACTTGCTATATATCATGGCACTGTATCCTGTAGCACTTGCTTTACATCATGGCACTGTATCCTGTAGCACTTGCTATATATCATGGTATATTTTATAGCACTTGCTATATATCATGGCACTGTATCCTGTAGCACTTGCTATAAATCATGGTATATTTTATAGCTCATGCTTTATATCAAGGAATATTTTATAGCACATGCCATATATAATGGCATATATTTTATAGCACATGCTACACATACATTACAGCCAAGAATTCTGGGACACCCTGTATCTTGGTTAATACCAAGTATTCTGGGACACCCTACATCCTGGTTTCCACCAAGTATTCTGGGACACCCTGTATCCTGGTTATAACCATGAATTTTGGGACACCCTATATCCTGGTTACAGCCAAGTATTCTGGGACACCCTATATCCTGGTTCCCACCAAATATTATGGGACACCCTGCATCCTGGGTACAGCCAAGTATTATGGGACACCCTGTCTCCTGGTTTCCACCAAGTATCCTGGGACATCCTGTATCCTGGTTACCACAAAGTATTTTGGGTTACCCTGTATCCTGGTTACTACCTAGTATTATGGGACACCCTGAATCCTGGTTGCAGCCAAGTATTCTGGGACACCCTGTTTGCTGGTTACAGACAAGTATTCTGGGACACCCTAAATTCTGGTTACAGCCAAGTATTCTGGGACACCCTGTATCCTGGTAACAGCCAAGTATTCTGGGACATCCTGTATCCTGGTTACAGCCAAGTATTATGGGGCACCCTGTATCCTGGTTACAGCCAAGTATTCATAGCAATTCTGCAAACCAAAGAATCCATTTCTCATTTTCAACATTTTCCAATAATTCATCTTTCTCGCACATGAATCATGATCAGAAAATCAAAATATTTTTCTCAATCTCGAATTCAAAATGTGACTGGACCGGTTCTAAAGTGTTCGTCAAAATCACAATTGTTTCTTCACAGTTGAGTAATTCTTCACAATTGAGTATAGTTTCTTCACAATTTAGTATATTGGCAACATTCTGAGTAAGGATAGTTTATATGTACTTAGTCCGAATTTAATGGATTTGAGCCGCGTCTCAAATCCGTCAAAACCCGGTTTTAATTAAGGGCTGGCTTAAATTTTGAAAAAGAAAATATTATTTGAAGTGGAACCAACCATTTCTTTTAATTCGGCCTCTGGTAAAAAGTTGGTAAAGTTAAAACTAACTATTAATCACAGTAAGGTATTTTTTTACCTTCATAACATTGCAAAGGAATTGAGTTTTTGTCACAAATTGTTCTAATTCCTAAATCTTTTGCAATCCGATGGTGTAAACCTTTGACTTTTTAAACTACGACTATTTGATAGAACAGAATTCATAGCTTGTAATATCTAAGATCTACGAAATCGGGTTGCAAAGATATAGGGGTTAGAAAATCAGAGTTTGTGGCAAAAACTCAATTTGGTTCTTGGTTTCCTTCCTGTTGCATGAGATATTAGATATAGGACATAATTGAACATTTTTGAAATTTAATTTATAATTAAACTTGACAGAGCGGTTATTTGAACCTGTAACTGAATCGGATGAGAAAAACAGTTAGATATCATATCCTTGAAGAGAAATATTTTAAGAATACTTTTCAGATAGAGTTTGTAAATAGAGGGTAACTTGAAAATACGTCTACAGTTCCTTTAAGCTCAATATCGCGAGGGTGGGGTCCAGTTAGTACTCTCATGACGAGGTTCTAATGACGTTCTATTGCTTTCTTTATAAATACAATAGAAATACGAAATGTGCGGATTCAAACCCTAATAAATAATTCACTAGATTCCGAGTTAAAAACTTTGTATAGTTGTATTTATAGATTTGTTAAAAAGAACCATCATAAATAGTTTAGAATTTAAACGTAATTTTTTTGTCGAATTTATTTATAGAATATCTATATAAATATACTTTGCTTGTCTGTCTGTTTGTTAGTTTACTTGTTTGTATTCAATCAACGTCAAAACGGCTGAACGGATCGGGCCAAAATGACCCTAAGGGAAGATTTACAGATGATGAACATTTCAAAAATTAGCTTCCAACAAAATTCGATTTCATTAAAATTTGAAAATCCCCTAATTTTTTTTTATAAAATCCGTGAACTTTTTGTTTTACAATGAATGCAAAGAGAAAATGTTCACAATTGAAGAAGAATATAGGTGCGGAGTGCCCTAAAAGCCTAGTATATTTATATGCAGTTATATTATACCAGCCGAAGTTCCCGTGGAGTAAAAAAAAAATTTGAAAAATTAATTTTGAAATTTTTTTAGCCTATGAAACCTTCGGGATGCCCCTGGGTTTTCACAAAAAAATGTCAGTCTATTTGGTCCAGCCGTTTGGCCGGCTATAGGAAACATATATACGAATGAGCTGTTTTATTATATAGATATATTTACACATTAATATGATTCAGAAGTATCTTATATTTGAACATGACTCATGGATAAATATTAAGACAGATATTTAAAGATAGATAGATAGATAGATAGATAGATAGTTATATAGATAGATAGATAGATGAGTCGCTTGAGATTTTATGCGACAATCTGTAGAATCAGCAGCAATTGCAGTATCTAGTATCTAGTAACTACATTACAAATTCATACATACATACCATGGTAGCTCACAGAATCATCTACACACATATTTAGCTTGTCTTGGTGTCTATTTGTTTGTTTGTTTTTATACAATAACATAAAGCGGTTAAACTGATTTTGCTTTAAATTGTTAATTGTTTTAAAACAACTAGAAAAAGAAAGTTCTTCTTTGAAATGAATGTTTTCTAGCTTTTATGAAAAAAACAAAAATGATTACAGCAGTTTATTTGTGTCCATTTATTTTAATAAATATTTAATTTTGACACAGGGGTGGGGGCATGAAAGTATTTTCCCTCAAAGTGTGTTTTTATTTCAACTTTTCTAAAAAAGGTCCAGTTTGGATGGTTGGTTAATATTGCAAAATAAAACGAGAAAATGACGAAATTGAAATGCTAAAATTTTATTTTATTTAGCATTTTCCAGCATCCAACTTGGTCTTCAGCTCAAATATCAAGGATTTACAAAAAAAAGAAAATGTTTAAAGGGACTGTAAGGGTAATTTCAAGTTGGAACCTAATGTCGAATTCTGGCTTGAAAACTTTAATTTCTGTCAATTTCTCCATTGGTTCTTACAAGCAACAAATCCGCAAAAGTCACTTTCGCAGAGAAACTGCAAATGAAAATAAGCAGTTTAAAAAGCCAAGAACACTAACATCTCATAATGAATTAGATGTATATATTTCTTGGCTTTTATTTATACTTGATAAGACAGAGCTTTCGGGGACATTTCCATCGTTGCAGGGAGAGTCACTTGAAATCACAGTTTAAAGGGACTGCTAGCGAAAAGAAGTAATGCAATAATTCGATTGTATTGTTTAAATACTTTTTTTAAAACTCTCCGATGTTGATGTACAAAAGAAAACCGTTTATACTCTGATAAAATCAATCTTAAAATAAATGTTACCTTTTTACTCTTAGAAAAATATTCCTGAAAACAAGTTAATTTTTCTTGATTAAGTATTTTTATTTGTTTTTATGTTAAATTACGCGGCAAAATATTTTATGAAAATTAAAGATTGTAATCGGAATTAAAGTTAATAAAATTATCAAATAAAACCAAGAATTTGTAATTTTTATAAAATCAACGTCATATTTTAATTATATTAATATTCTGACCCAACATTGCCTTTGTTACCCATGCTTGGTAGTAAATTACGATTTTAGATATTTTTTCCCACTGAACTTAGAATCTTTAAACCAAGCTAAGAAAATTTATATGTAATCAATTATTATAAAGTAAAAGTTTTAAAAGTTTTTTTTCCTGTCGGAAATATAATAATGCGCCAAATAGTATATTTGTTGTATATCAATTATATCCAGGGGGTGAGAAGGGAATATAAAAAGTTGAAAATTAATGAACATGTTTTTAATCCGAAATAACTGTTTTTGAACCGAACCACGTTCGTCTAGAAGAAATCAGCCAACTTTGACGAGTTTTACGGACTCTGGTCCGATCTCTGTATTCTAACTATGGTCAACAAGTTAAAAGTTGTTAAACTTAATTGTGAATTTTACACTTATTATACCATTCATAAAGGATTGTTAATTGTTTTCTGAAGCTAATATTTTTTGCTTCGCTTTTGATATTTCCAATCTAACGAACCTTTGTTTTCAGAAAAAAACAAAGAGTTAAAATTAATTAATGATTTTTTAAACAAACGACGATATTTAAAAAAAATATCGTTTTTGTAAATATTTTCTTTTAACATTTTAAGGAAAAAAAGTTTACGTACATGCTACTGCAAACTTTTAGAAACATACAAAATCCATTAACATTAGGTTGTGGAAGACGATGCCTGGCCGTGTTAAACAAATCCCACAAGATTCAACAGAATGAGATAGAACGTATACGGGGCATAGTACTGATAAACATCTACACGTGTGATTTCGATATTTACTCTAGTTCTGAACCCTCTAGTAATAAGTTATAAGAAATATATATACTGGAAATATTTCATGCGTTTTCATTAGAGTCTGACTCACGTCCTCTATAAGGTTAACATTTTAATGGAAAAACCGTTGAAAAACAAATTAAATATTAAAAATAACAATTTATCAGAATATAGTTTTAATTAATTATAAAAAACATGAATATTATAGTGTATTACATAATTTATTTTTTAACAAAACTTCCAGAAACAATCTTGATACATCTAGATTTCACAATGTAATCGTATTTACAGATTTACATTCGAATTTAAACTGCTTGTTTAACAACGCGTTAAGCAGCCATGTTTTTAGTTAAAACGTGCTGAAAACTTATCCAATAGCACGTTATGGAGTTGAAAACTTATCCAATAGCACGTTATGGAGTTGAGTTTTACTTTTCCTTCTAACTATAACACATCAGGTAACTCATATAACTTGGCTTGTTAAGCAAACTTATCTTAAATAATAGCAAGTCGGAGTCTAAAACTTAAGAATGCGCAAAATTTAAGTTAAAGCTTAAAGTTATGAAAAACAATGAGTTGATACTTAAAAGTTAACCTTTCTCAATTTAACAATGAAGAGAAATTTATATTTCCAGGGAAAAAATTCAACCGATCAGATTACCTGAATTAGAGATATATCCACATTCCACAGAGACATGTGCACCATCAACTATTTTGTTTTGAAATTTCAATTGGTTATTCATGCTGTAGCATTCAGGTTTAAATTAAGTCAGAAGTTGCATTTAAGCTAAAACTTAACATTTAAGTCAAAACTTTTCGTTCTATAGTTTTGGACTCTGGAAGGATTTTTTTGCATAAAACTTTCTGACTAAGGAATTGAATCATCGCCACACAAACTCTGATTTTCTATATCTTTGCAAATGAAAATGACTCAATTCCTTTGTCCCCCAAAATTAGCTTTTAATTCATCCCATTTAGAGCTTTAATTCATCCCATTTAGAGCTTTAATTCATCCCATTTAGAGCTTGAATTCAGCAATCTTTAGTTTTACAGAATTGGGTTTTCATACCTTTTCACAAGAACGCATTAAAAATTCTCGCAGACGAAGAAATAATGCTGAAAACTTTTAGTAATGAAAGGTTGCGGATCGCAACTGTTTTAAGCGAGTCATTAATTTTGGTTTATGTCCGTAAAAAGAGAAAAAAAATTAAAATCTTTGTTATAAAATGAAATGACATAATTTTTGTACAGGAAAAATTACCATTATTAAATTTTTACACAAAAATATACTTCTTAACATATGAATTATTTATTTTTAATCATCCTTGAATATTTAATTGGTAACTGCCTTACTGCAATAAATTGTATGTATAAACATGTCTAGCTAATTATTCATTATACAGCGTCTTAAGGTAGAATTATATAATTACTTTAATGCTTCAACTTTACCTATTTGTCTTTTCATAATGCGGTATTAATACCTTCATAAACCTACATAGTTAAATAGATAGAAAGATAAATATATACATACATTACCGTCGTCTTCTTCATAGTTAATTTTTTTCATTAATTTTTATTTTTGGTATTTCATTTTTCATTAATTTTTTATTTTTGGTATCCTAAAATTTCATTAAGATCAGTCTGACCAATTGAGAGAGATATTCATAAGAATCCCCAACATATAAATGAAATAGATCCGATCTGTTGTTCAGCTGAACATAAAAATAACACAGTTAACATTTGCACTTTAATTAAAATGTCCTCTATTCATTTGGTGAAATTTTCAACGCTCTTATTCTTAGATCTATTTATTGAAAGCCTAGCTTAGATTTTGCGAATTTTCTCCATTTTCTTTGCATTGATTAATGAATTGATTAATGAATTGATTAATGGATTGATTACTGGATTGATTAATGAATTTAATAATAGATTTATTAATGAATTGATTAATGAATTAATTAATGAATTGATTAATGAATTGATTAATGAATTGATTAATGGATTGATTACTGGATTGATTTATGAATTGATTAATGGATTGATTAATGAATTGATTAATGAATTGATTAATGAATTGATCAATAAATTGATTAATGAATTAATTAATCAATTGACTAATGAATTGTTTAATGGATTGATTAATGGATTGATTAATGAATTGATTAATGAAATGAATAATGAATTGATTAATGAATTGATTAATGGATTGATTAATAAATTGATTAATGAATTGATTAATGAAATGATTAATGAATTGATTAATGAATTGATTAATGAAATGATTAATGAATTGATTAATTAATTAATTAATGAATGAATTGACAAAATAATTAATAATTTTTTAAAATTAAATTGATAAATGAATTGATTAATAAATTGATTTATGAATTGATTAATGAATTGAATAATAAATTAATCAATGAATTGATTAATGATTCGATTAATGATTTGATTAATGATTTTATTTATTTATTGATTAAGGAATTGATTAATTAAATGATTAATGAATTGGTTTATGTATTGATTAATGTTTTAATTAATAAATTTATATATAAATTAATTAATGAACTGATTAATGAATTGATTAATAAATTGATTAATGATTTTTATTGATTTATTGACTCATAAATTGATTAATGAATTGATTAATGAATTGATTTATGTATTGATTAATGTATTGATTAATGAATTGGTTTTAAAATTGATCAATGAAAGGATTAAGGAACTTATTAATGAATTGATAAATTATTTGATTAGTAAATCAATTAACAAATTGATTAATGAATTGATTGTTAAACTGATTAATAAACTAATTAATGATTTGATTAATGAATTGATTAATGAGTTGATTAATTAATTGGTTAATGAATTTATTATTGAATTCTTTATTGAATTCATTAAAGACCTAATCAATGATTTTGTAATGTATTGGTTAATAAATTGATTAAAGAATTGATGAATGACCTGATCAATTATTCGATCATTGTATTCATTAATGAATTGATTAAGGAATTGATTAATGCATTGATTAATCAGTTGATTAATGAATTGATTATTGACTTAATTATTGAATTGATAAATATATTCATTTAGGAGTTGATTAATGAATTTATTAATGAATTTATTAACGAATTGATTTATGAATTAACTAATGATTTGATTAATGAATTATATAATTAATTGATTAATGCATTAATTAATGAGTTGATTAATCAATAGATTAATGAATTGATTATTGAATTGATTATTGAATTCATTAATGACCTAATCAATGATTTTGTAATGTATTGGTTGATAAATTGATTAAAGAATTTGATTAATGACCTGATAAATTAATTGATCATATCAATGTATTCATTAATGAATTGATTAAGGAATTTATTAATGAATTGGATAATGAATTGATTAATCAGTTGATTAATGAATTGATTATTGACTTAATTATTGAATTGATTAATGAATTCATTAAGAAGTTGATTAATGAATTGATTATTGATTGATTAATGAATTGATTAATGAATTGATTATTAGATTTGTTATAATGATGATGAAAATATGGATAAGAATGATGTTAATAATAATAATAATAGTAATAACAATATTTATGGAAATAATGATAATGATAAAAATAATAATATTAATGGAATACTAATTTATTATACAGGATCTTATTAATGTACAAAAAAGTTGAATTTGTCAAAAGTTTTCATAATCCATCAAAAACTGAGTTCAGAGGCAAATAGAGACTTATTCAAAGTTTTTACATATAAGTAAGTATACAAATATATATCATATACGGAATATATTCAGAGTTATAAATATGTTTTATATTTATAAACCATGCTTGTCTGTTGTTTTTTTTGTTCGTTTGTGAAAAACGGCTGATCCGGTCCAATTTGAAAAATTTTACCGAGAAAAAAGTTTACTATTTTCAAAATGCAACAAACTTTAACAAAAAAACTCCGCAAATATAATTTTCAAAGGTTGTTATTAATATGTCACCATTTTATGCACAAACCTGTAGATTATTATTAGTAGTAGTGAAAATTAAAACAAAGTATTATTTTATACGATAATTTTTGTTTTTATTTAATTATTCGAAATGGAGGACATAAGCAGGACACCATCGTTTACGAAAAAGATTAGTTCGTTTTGAAATTTTTCGTTCGTTCATGAAAAAATGCCAATCTATACCCTATTCCCTCCCCCACTCCCCAATCTATACCCCTATCGACCCCCCCCCCAATCCCCAGCATTGAAATCATTAGTAATCCTTCCTCATTCTATAATAGAGTTGGAGATCAAATTACAGACATATTAATATCTGGAAATAGATAGATAAAAAAACAGATAGACAGATAGATAGACAGATAGCGAGATAGCTAGATAGCTAGATAGCTAGATAGCTAGATAAATAGATGGATGGATAGATAGATATATGGAATAAATAGATAGATAGATAGATAGATGTATTATGTTGGAAAAACAAGCTAATTTGTAATGCATTTTAAAATGTTAAATAAAATCAAGAAAAACAGAATATTCATTATCATGCCATTTTAAGTGGAGAAATAGATATATAGCAAATACCCACTTCATAACAGTTTTACTCTCGACGTATCTATCCAGGTCTACTTGTTACCAAGATCAACCAGGACTAACTCTTTGTTTCTGAATGCCACAAAGGCAATATCTCAACCAGGCTTAACTCTCCGGTTCCAAAGGCCGGACACACAGTCCTAAATCTCGACCAGACTTAACTCCCTAGTTATAAAAGCCACACAAGCTATTGAGATTGCTACAAAGGCAATTTCTCGACCAGACTTAACCCCCTGGTTCTTTAGGACACACAGTCCAAATCTCAACTCTTATAATTCAACGAGGACCCAAGCTATCTTTCAAGCTATATTTGATCAGATTGCCAATTATCCATGCAAGATCTCCACTCGTATGTTTCAACAAGAACACAGACTACTCCTCTTATACCGTAATCACAGCAGAGTCTCAGTCAACTGATCTTTATTTCGTAGTTCATATAAGAAATAGAGTTTTTTACAGCGTAATTACGATCGGCTATTATCTATGACGCATTAATTCACATTTAACATGGAATGGTTTAATCGCATTACAGTATTTGCGTAGTTATTATGTGAACGCATGACGAAATATATTACATAAGGCCCCAAGTTTTGCTACAGATATAATAAATGAAAATGGAAAGATATGACGATTGATAGATAATTACATAATTAATGTTGGCCTTTGAAATCTGTCAATAATTTCTGACTCCAGACTCCCCCCCCCACCCGGCCCTCCTCTACTCCATTTGTTGAAAAGTACTTTGATACTAATTTTAGATTACACATTTTTTATGAATGGTTTGATTAATATAAAGTTGTTTCAAACTTTGTTCATGAAAGGTGTATGTTAATCTAAAGTAAATTGCACGTAATATTCTTAAATATTTTTAAGGGTAACTTCTCTTTTTGAAGAGTGAAGAGTTACAGAGAATATCAAAGATGTTTTGACCATCTTCCATGTTGCCGGATAAGTTAGGCTTTCTCATGCTTGTGCGTAAAATTGAGATCACAAAATCATACAAGTAAAGTGACCAAAAGTTTACCTTCTTCCTCTGTCTAGTCATAATATTTTTTGAATTTGTACTTCAAATTAATTTGGATTTTTCGATTTGTTGTTTATTATGTTTCCTAAATTTAAAAATTATGTGACGTTGCTGATACGGCTTTGTGACCTCATACCTCTTTAGGTTTTGTTTAAACAAAAAACATAAAAGCTCTTTTATTAGAGGAGTTATGATTGTGCAATATACTTCCGTTTGAAGTGAAGGGTTTGTCAAATGAAAAAAGTTTATGAACATTAAATATTCAGTAAAATATTTTTATAAGTTTACTGTGGTGGTGTGGGGGAGCACATTAAATTAAAGTGAATTGAATCTTATTTGTTTTCAATCATATATCCTGTTATCAAAGAGGTTTTTAAAAGAACAGAAATGTTTTAAATACCTAATATTTCACCAAATCTATATATGAATTTGGCTTGTCTGTCTGTTTGTCTGTTTGGGTGGGTGTTTGTTCGTTTGTTTGTATCCAATAAACGTCAAAACGGCTGAACCGATCGGGAAAATTTTTTTGATGGACCTCATGGAGCCCCAGGGAAGGTTTATGAATGATCAAAATTTCAAATATTTGTCTCCTTCAAAATTCGATCTTCATTAAATTTTTGAAAATTTTGAAAATCCACGAAATTTTTTGTGAAAATCCGCAAACTATTTTTGTTTTGTTTTACGATGTACACAAAGAGAACAAGTTCACAATTAATTTAGAAGATGGGCGTGAAGCGCCCTATAAGGCTAGTACATTATATTTTCTCATGGTTATAAATAAACATAAACTTGAGGAGCTATGTTAACACAAAGTCATGTCAGCAATATCGCATGAATTTAACCTTCTCCCTTGGGGAGGGGGGGGGGGGAATTGCCCACCACTCTGTGTACAAGTTAAATACTGAATAAATCTAATCTTTTTAATAATGATTTGTAACTGATATAGTCTGAGTGAATGAGACTATTGCATGTACTAAACAGTGCATGGTGTTCACAAAACATTAAATAATATTTTAATTTACTCTTGTGGAAAAATAACCTTTTAAAATTAAGCCTGCTTTAATCAGGTTTTAGAAAGACACTAGTGCACGTACAAATACAAAACCCAAAAATGCAAGAAAACAGAAAATCGGAGAGTAGTCGTCTCTGAAGCTCATCCATTGTGGGTAACCCTGTATTTTCTGTCGAATGTCCAACCTTTATGCAGGCCAAACAAGGAAGGAAAAAAAATGTTTGCCGTTGGATCTAAATAAGGCAATTATGGCCAATTTCAAAAATATTCAAGCTCTAATTTAAAAATCTATTTTGGACTCACAAAAAGCATTTGACAGAATTTTTTTGTCTTTGACTGCAGGTTTGTTTATTTGCTCCTGGGTTTATTAGGCATTTTGGAATTCAACAATAAAATTGGAAAATCTACGAAATTCTATATTTTGGTTTAAAAACAACAAAGCAAGGGTTGAATTGGCTGACTTACTTTTATATTTGCCAAATATCATATTTTTGTTTTAGATTGTAGGCATTAAATTTTCAATTTTATAAACTATACTGGTTGAAAAATTCAGGTTCATTGCCATGAAAAAAAGATTAGTTCAGAAACGTTAACCGGGGTTTTTATTAGATCTTCATTGTAAACTCAGAAAGGGGGAGGTCAAATTCATGCGACAATACTAGCACATTATTGTGACTTCGTAAGTCCTCTATTTTTTATTTTAAAAGTTCTAAAAGAAAATTTTTCCAGGCACACCTTTTAAATTACAAACATTTTTGTTCTTCTTCATATTTCTTCAAGACTACGAGTTCTGATTTTACACATATAATATTTGAATCTAACTTTAAGAAATTTATATAATGATGTGGGAATATCTCTAACATAATTCTAGGAATAATGATGTTTGGAATATCTCTAACCTCTGTTAATTATTTTAAACAAAATATTTATAATTTTCAAAAACGTTTGATCATTTTTAGAAATAAGAAGACAATGAAAGGGGAAATCAACCAGTGTGTATGAATACAATAGTTAATTTTTTTGTATGATTTGTTTAATTAAAAATAAATTACCCTCCTAGCTAAAGTTCTATACATCTTCTCTTTCATTAAACATTCATATTGTAATCAATTTTTAATTAGTACTTGGGCGCCATTATGAGAATACAAGAAGAATCAATCAAATGCAGAGATAGCCATGAAACTATGAAAAAGAAAGACGACATTTCAGCAATTTTATATTTCAATGTTTGAAAATTAACTTATCTAATAAAATGGATCTGTGTACAATGCACATTTGCATAGTTTTGTATGCAGTGAATATTAAAAGCCTTTCAGTTGTCTTCCGATTCCACATTGGTACAGTTTCCACTGTAATTCTTGTAAGTTTGGAATAAATATGAAAATACAAAAAATAATGATTCTAGCAAATCATCAAGTTTCCCTTATAACAATTTATAGTTTTTTCTGTTTTTGTAATTCACGCTTATTTTTCACGTAAAAAACGGAAATATTCACCTTTAAAGACATGTATTCATACAATTTGCAGGTTGTACTTTGTACAAACAAAACATAAATTAGCAAAGAAAGCTATTGGCTTTAAGTAACTGGGAAAACATTTTAAACATGCAGTTCGTGAGGAGGGGGGGGNGGGTTTTTCGAAAATTTTAAATCGGATTTTTAAATAACGTTTTTGAGTTTAAGTTCAAACATCTTTTATTAATGTTTTACAATGAACATGGTGATTCATTTGGATTGTTTTTCCATTTTAACTTTTCTTATTCATATAGTTGGAAAAAATTAGATTCTTTATTTATATAATCTTTTCGATATTAAATTATATTCATTTTTAACGACTTTATATTAAAAAAACATTTTTAAAAGAATATGAATGTTAATTTTATTGAACAAGTTGTTATTATATTTTTAAAGGGAGAATAAATTAAAAGTGATCAACCATGCAAAGATGGTAATGCCCGATTCACTACAGTATAATTGAAACCGTTATCCGATCAAGAAGAAATCGTCGTTTTTCTAGGTTTAAAAGTGTCAAATGCTGATGATTCCTGCAGTAGAATTCGCGAGTTACTTTTGATGAGAAATCACAATTGTAAATAATTAGTTTTTACAATGATAAACGTTAATATCTAATCAATACTTAATCAAACAAAGCGTTGTAAGGTACCGTTGTGAATCGGGTATGGCAATGTTTGCAAGAGTGTCACAAGAAGTTACGCTTACATTCCCTTTAAATGGAATAAAAAATCAAGATCCGAATCTGCAATCTTAAGAATATTCAGATTTATTTTCGACGCAATATCAAATTCAAATTTAAATTTGACATTTCAAATTTTGATATATTTAGTTTATCAAAATTGGAGACATTTGAATATATATATAAAAAATTGATAAAGTTAGAACATGAAAAAGTGAAATTTTTTCTTTTAATCTTAAAATGCTGCTAAAGATTTGATAATTGTCTACTAGAATATTTAGAAAAAGGGCCTGAAATTAAAACAACTATTATTTGACTAAATACGGAACTTAAGTGGGAAAAAGTGTTTGGTACTTTCCCACGGGCAACTTCCCAAATGTACATTTTAGATTCGGCTTTTTGGGGCGCTGCAGGCTGCAATGGGGGCGAGCGCTGCGTCTTCTACAGGTTAGGGCCCGGAAGGTGCCAAGCCCCTCTGCTAGAACAGGCAAGGGGGACGAGGGATGCGGCTACATCAGATTTGGAAAGTTGCCCATTTTGGAAGTTACCACTTGGGAAAATAACAAGGGGGAAGTTACAGCTTGGGAAATACTTTGGGAAAGTATGTAACATCTCATAATTATTTACTTTTAACTGACCAACTTGACTTTTCATTCTTTTTGTAAGAAAATTGAATGGTGTACTTCCTCCAGTATACGTGTATTGTAACTTTCCTATAGAAAGATGAATTATCCCCCATTTTTTGTTTTGTGATTATTGTTTCATAGAACCATGTCACAACCCTGCCAGTCTCTCCGTATAACTTTAAGTACGAAATGTACACGAGCAATTCTGTCCGCTCAACCTGTCTTGGCTAATACAACGATTTGCATAATAATACTAATAATAATACTGCTCAGACCGGCGTAGCATTACAACCATAAGCATGAAAAAATAGATTTATAAATGAATGCTTAGAACTGCAGCGCACAAACATCTTGGACAGTTCCTCAAGCTTTCGGTGTGCATTGCAGTAAATTGCAGTAAATTGCAGTACGGTACACGCTTAAACAAGAGATTGTTGGTTTTAGCGGAAAGTGGGAGGATTTTTCTACGAAATTGTATTCTATAATTCTGAAAAGTTTTAAAAAGATTTAAAAAGATTTAACCCTGGAACAGATCTAGATTGAATTTATCAAGACGAAGAATAACTATTTGGACAGGATAGGATTACATTTAGGATGGGGGAGAGGTAGAGGGCTTCAGAGAAAGTGGTGAATGATTAAAGTGGGAGGGGTGACAATAATCACAATAATCATCTTAAAATGCATTTTCCTTGTGTTTCATGATGAGAATGAATAAAATTAATATATTCTGATAATCTTTTCATTTACAAACTTTGTGTGGCCTAGCATTGATTTATAATGATTTCAATTTATTATTACTTTTCCCATTCATACATTTATCTTTGAATAGATAACTTCTCAATATTGCGTACATTTGAAAGGTCATAGTGAAATAGGTAGCATAAAGAGATAAGGCGGATTGCAAAAAAACCTTTATAAAGTCTGACAACCATTTATTCAAGATTGGGGCACACCCGCCACTGTATTGGTATTGTCTCTAATTCTTGTATAAAATACCCATTTTAAGAGTTTTCGCGGAAATAACTGCAGTTTTCCGTCGGTTTTTAGAAAATCAACGCAACAACTTATAGACATTCATATAAAAAATATTGCTAATGCGACCGAGTCCTAATATTTGATTTGAATAAGAGGTTTATGGTGTAAACTCAATGACCCACATGACCCCACAGTGCATGATGGGGGGATAGGGGTTGCACACATTTTAATCTAACATAATTAGGCTGCACCGAAAATGTTTCCATATTACTCACTTTATGTTTAATTTAAGATTTTACGTGTTGTGAACAGTTCCTCTCAAGTATAGATATAAAGGAGAGAATATTGGATTGGATGATATTCCTTCGCTTCTAAACATACTTATTACACCAGGTGGGGGGTAAAATAGCATTAGCCATACTGTATTTTGAATTAAATTTGGAACAAATTTCATCAGTTTGACGGAAGTCGAAAACTAAAGCTTTTCTAACCATGAAAATTTGATCTAAATGGCTTTGCCCTCCAGAACTCTACAAGATATGTCTGGCCTTATGTATACTATTTCCTTCAGGACTTGCTAATTTTTTTATCATCATTTTTATGAACAAGATCGGCTCAAACATTTTCAATAATGTTCTACGCGAAGAATCTTTTAATACCATAAAGGAGATAAATACCTTACAGGAGATAAATACTATACAGGAGATATATACCATACAGGAGATAAATACCATACAGGAGATAAATACCATACAGGAGATAAATACCATACAGGAGATAAATACCATACAGGAGATAAATACCATACAGGAGATAAATACCATACAGGAGATAAATACCATACAGGAGATAAATACCATACAGGAGATAAATACCATACAGGAGATAAATACCATACAGGAGATAAATACCATACAGGAGATAAATACCATACAGGAGATAAATACCATACAGGAGATAAATACCATACAGGAGATAAATACCATACAGGAGATAAATACCATACAGGAGATAAATACCATACAGGAGATAAATACCATACAGGAGATAAATACCATACAGGAGATAAATACCATACAGGAGATAAATACCATACAGGAGATAAATACCATACAGGAGATAAATACCATACAGGAGATAAATACCATACAGGAGATAAATACCATACAGGAGATAAATACCATACAGGAGATAAATACCATACAGGAGATAAATACCATACAGGAGATAAATACCATACAGGAGATAAATACCATACAGGAGATAAATACCATACAGGAGATAAATACCATACAGGAGATAAATACCATACAGGAGATAAATACCATACAGGAGATAAATACCATACAGGAGATAAATACCATACAGGAGATAAATACCATACAGGAGATAAATACCATACAGGAGATAAATACCATACAGGAGATAAATACCATACAGGAAATAAATACTACACAAGAGATAAATACTATACAGGAGATAAATACTATACAGGAGATAAATACCTTACAGGATATTAATACCATACAGGAGATAAATACTATACAGGAGCTAAATACCTTACAGGAGATAAATACCTTACAGGAGATAAATACCGTTCAGTAGTTGCAAATATAAAATATTTAAAGGGACTGTGTGCAGTAGTAAATTTATAATTTATGTCTTTTTCAATACGATATTCGTTAATCCTTTATCTAATAACTATTTTCCTGGTAAGACATCTTGTTTTTTTCCTTAAAAATTCGTCTTTACAATTTCCTTCATTGTAGAATAACTTCTATTGAAAATAATCCATTTATCAATTTTTAAAGAGAAGTTAATGGATATCTTCTTCATTCCTTCCTGATTAGTCTAAGCTGGTAAGGATCCCGTTTTTAATCAGACATACCACTCTACAAGGGAAATCACTTTAATCCACGTATACAGTCTCTGTAAAGATCAGAGTCCGAATTAAATGAATTTGAGCTGGGTCTCAAATCCGCCAAAAACCGGTCTTAATTGAGCACTGGCTTAAATCTTGAAAAAAATTTAAGTGGAACCAACCATTATGAGCCGCGACTCAAATTCTGTCTCTGTGCCCAATAATTATAATCAAATATTAAACAAATTCTTCTCTAACAAGGATTTGCTGACGTGAACCTTTTATTACAAAATAATTATGACTGTAGGCGTAATTTTTTAATTTTAAGTGACCCTCCATGAAAGGGACTTAAACCCTTGAAATTTCACGTGCAGTCCCTTTCTTTATATTTCCTCTTTCAATCCTCAGATCATTTTGTTTTCTAGCTGGGAAAGGAAATGAGAAACCAACTTGATATTTGATCAAATATGAATTTGAATTTGTTTATATTCTCATAAAAATGTTATTCTACACAGCAAAATATAGCCAGCCAAGCCCAAACAGCTGAACCAAATTGGCTGAAATTTGGCAAGGGAACCCTTGCGTGCCACGGTGGGGCTAAAAAGAATCTATTTTTTTCTCCAAAATTCGAATTTGTTCCACTCAAAATTCAAATTTTGTTCCTTAAATTCCACGGGCTACGCCGGGCATTTCAGCCAGTATACAATATATTTTTAAAAATAAATAGATATATTTGGCTCAATAGTTAATAAATTCAATATTTATCCTAAAGTTTAAAAAAAGTCCGATTTTAAATTAAAATTTAATATCTAAATAGGTTTAACTTTTAGGTTTTAAAAGTTGTGAGTGGAGAGGGGTTAGATAGATAGATAGATAGATAGATAGATAGATAGATAGATAGATAGATAGATAGGTAGATAAATAGAAAGATATATAGAAATAGAAATAGATAGATAGAAAGAAAGATAAATAGATAGATAAATAGATAGATAGATAGATAGATGGATATATAGATAGATAGATAGATAGATAGATGAAAGGAAAGATAATGAACTGAAGACTGGAAAGGGAGGTTTTTATTCAGTTCCTTTTCTAAAGGAAAACTATGCGAAGAATAATTATTTGCCCAGAGTCAGGAGAGAAATCTTCATTATTTTTAGTAATTTAAAACGAGATAGAAGAAGAGGGGGGGGGGAAATGTAGACATAAGTGTTCGTTCATTTATGCATTGATTTAAAAAATTAAAATTAAATAATAAATGTGGGTGTCGTGTGTCTTTTCGAAAGACTTCGACAACAAATATCCTTTAGATGGATTATTGGTGGGATTAATATATGATATCCTTTGGATGGATTATTGGTGGAGGTAATGTATAATATCCTTTAGATGGATTATTGGTGGGATTAATGTATGATATCCTTTGGATAGATTATTGGTGGGATTAATGTAGAATATCCTTTAGATGGATTATTAGTGGGAGTAATGTATAATATCCTTTAGATGGATTATTGGTGGGAGTAATGTATAATATCCTTTAGATGTATTATTAGTGGGATTAATGTAGAATATCCTTTAGATGGATTATTAGTGGGAGTAATGTATAATATCCTTTAGATGTATTATTGGTAGGAGTAATGTATAATATCCTTTAGATGGATTATTGGTGGGAGTAATGTATAATATCTTTTAGATATATTATTAGTGGGAGTAATGTATAATATCCTTTAGATGGATTATTAGTGGGAGTAATGTATAATATCCTTTAGATGGATTATTAGTGGGAGTAATGTATAATATCCTTCAGATGGATATTTGGTGGGTATAATATCCTTTAGATGGATTATTAGTGGGAGTAATGTATAATATCCTTCAGATGGATATTTGGTGGGAGTAATGTATAATATCCTTTAGATGTATCATTAGTGGGAGTAATGTATAATATCCTTCAGATGGATTATTAGTGGGAGTAATGTATAATATCCTTTGCTTGTTCTTCATATATAAATACAATTCATGGAATAGTTTGGTTCAGTTAATTTAATATTCAAAAGACAATATATTTTCATCGATTTATACAACCATGTTATTCATATAATATTCACAAAGCATGGATATTTATGGTGCATATGCTGCATACATGGAAATAGTTTTTTGTATTCTAATCAAAATATATAGCAAACAAAAATTGTAGAATTTGACAAATAAGAATTTAATTTTCTAAATTAAATAGACAATAGTATTTTTAAAAAAAACTATTCCTACAAGTCACATCAGATGTCAGAATTTTTGAGTTGTTTCATTAAAAAGAAAAATTGGGTGCAATGGAGGAACAAGTTCAAAAAGTAAGTAGAACAAACGCTCAAAAATAGATATTTTTACTTTGTAAAACAAAACAAGATTTTTTGATAAGGTAAAATATAAACAAAATATGAAATAAAAACAAACTGTTCTTTTATAATCTAAAAATCATTACAACATTTAGAAATCAAAATATTACTATCGTTTGTTCTTATTATATAGGTTTAACTAGAAATGCTTAAAAATAAATCATCCATATTCTCTAATTTAACAGATAAAATGTGGAAACTTAGATTCTAGAAATAATTCAGAAGTTAATTTAGTCTTCAAAAGATAATTTTTGTTTTCAATGATTTATTTTGTAATTCCTTTTTTCTCTGCTGCATTTTGCAAGTGAGGCTTGTAAATAAACCCGAATTCGTAATTATAAATTTTCTGAAAGATTAACAAAGATATCTTAGTCATTTCTTTTAAGACGAGTGCATGGTTAAAGCATTACTAATTGTGAATCAAGCCTTTTTTTCAATATAAAAATTATTTTGTAAATTAAACTAAGCCGACCATTCCAAAATAAAAATAAAAATAATGGATAAAAATAAACCTAAAGAATTTAAAAATCAAAATAAAAGATTATGAGACTGTCTTCCCGAGAATGAAAAAATGATATCAGCGAAACCTGATTATAAAATTCAGTTTTGATAATATTAGGCAATTGAAAATCTAATTTACCTAAGTTTGTATTCGATAATATCAACATAGAGCGAATATTCCATCTACATTTTGGACATTGGATGTATTCAAAAAGCGAGGTTAAAACTTTAAGTTTAAGACGTAAATTCCCGAAACTAAAGTTCTTTGCTCTTTGCTCAGCGCTATTTTAACCAAAAGTTTTCACCTTTGATTCCGGAATAATTGTATTATCTTGAAAACATTAGCCGGGCCTAGTAACAAGGAAACAAAGATAAATGTTTAAAGTTTCTGCTTTCTTTATATTTATGTTCTAATAGATATTTATTTCTTAAAGGGATTGTAAGCGTACAATGTCAACTGACCCTCCAGACAAAGATGATAATGCCTGATTCACAACATTACCCTTGAAATCTATATCTGATCAACAATGTGGAAGATGTTGTCGTTTTTCTAGGCTTAAAAGTGTTTAATTAAATAATTTCTACATAATTTCCTGCAGGAGAAATGCGCAAATAATTTTGGCAGAGAAACCACAGTTGAAAATTATCCGTTTTAAAAATTATAAACATTGATATCTAATTCATAAATGATCAGACAACGTTTTACAGGGTACTGTTGTGGTTTTACAGGGTACTGTTGTGGTTTTACAGGGTACTGTTGTGGTTTTACAGGGTACTGTTGTGGTTTTACAGGGTACTGTTGTGGTTTTACAGGGTACTGTTGTGAATCAGACATTGCAATCTTTAGATGGAGGGTCACTTAAACATTACGCTTACAGTCCCTTTAAGTTATCAAATCAAGTCAATATTTTATTTTATTTTAATTTTTTTTTCTATGTAGTTTTGTAAAATTGTATCATTAATTCTTGATGCAAATTAAATCTTTATTTGGCCTTATTTTAACATGAAAATCAAGTTAATTATTTTGTAAACACTTTTTTAAATTGATGAAATCTGATAAAAATTTAGATTTCATCAATTCTTTATGGTAACTGTTATACTTTTTAGTAAAATATTTAATTTGATAAATTCTGATGAAAATTCTTAATGTCAACTTTACAATTAACTAAAAAGACAACTTCTTTTTTATTATTGTTACTATTTTTTTATTTTATTTTTTAATTCTTTTTTCATTGAAAATAAAAAATGTCTTATTTTAACTATTCATAAAAAGCACAATTTTTTAAATTATTTTTTGATGAAATGTAAAGAAAAATAAAAAAAGAATTTAAAAGAAAAGATATTATATCAAAAAGGTATATAACTTTATAAACATCAAGGAAAATTGAGATTTATAGATAAGCATGTAAATAAGAACTTTCAAAACCTGTGGTTAGGGCGAAGGGACGCGGGGGGGGGGGGCGGGGTGCTATGCTGCCTCCATAATCCATAAAATAATAAACTTTTTTCAGAAACATTTCGTTGTAAAATGTAGAATGAAAAATGAGCAAGTGTGTATTAGTTCAAATCTATGAAAGGTAGAAAATGGATAAGGGAGGTTTTCAAGAAGTCAAATTGGACGTCTAAAACAAAATGGCTGACTAAAGGAGGAGGAGGAGGATGCGGAAAAAAACCAGAGACAAGTGATCAAGTGAAGAAACAATAGTGATAGAGAACTGTGACAGTGATTTGTAAAGATGGTGAGGGAAATCGTTCAAGGAAATGGAATAATTCAGACTTTCGTGGCAAAAGTGCCGATACAAATAAAAGTGCCAATGTCTAATAAAAATTCTCAAGTTCAACGAGATGTTTCCCCACGACATCGAACACATTTAAAAGAACTCTTGGAAATCCGGAAGAATTTAGTTTCCCGCGTGTTTCATTATTTCAAACATTTTTGGCGGGAAATTGAAATGTCTAAAAGAAGGGAGAAAGGACCTCTTCCAAGCTTCTTCCTGATCTTGTATCTATTCACAGGTTGGTTTTTGCAATTTACTTTATAAAACAAATTTCAAAACCTGAATTTTAAACTGTATGCAAAACAAAATTTACTATTTTTATTATTTCTGCAACATGGCAGTTGACTGTAAGAATGTCTTAAAATTTTGATAACTATTAGAATAGAAGAGACAACTTTTACTTTGTACAATGTACAATGTACAATGTGCATGGCATCTTTGTGTAAGAAATGCCGAACTCCTTCAATGTCTTTATCAGCATAAATGCGTCTACTTTAATCTCTCACAACCACAGGTATACCTCCAGTATTCTCTATGATATGTATCAATCCATAACCCTCTTTATTTTCCCGTACGCACCAATATTCAAGTAAACTCAATCAGATCCAGATACAACACTCTCTGTATCCTCAAGTTGGTATCAATCCTGATACAACTCTCTGTATCCTTAAGTTGGTATCAATCCTGATACAACTCTCTGTATCCTCAAGTTGGTATCATACAACTCTCTTTATGCTCAAGTTGGTATCAATCCTGATACAACTCTCTTTATGCTCAAGTAAATATCAATCCTGATACAACTCTAACTGTATTATCACGTTTATATCAACCCTGATAGAACTGCTCAAATTCTGTGTTGAACTGTCTATATTTAGATATAAAAGGTACGGGTAAATAAGTTGACCGCAACTAGCGTCAATGAACAAAAAACGTATATTTGCGGTTTAAAAAAAAAGATAAAAATTGAATAGGAGTTTTTATTACGCCCTGTCGTCTCTCACAAATTTCAGTTTTAGAAGGACACCCTGTACTTTCCCCTTATTCCAAGTTAGCCATGAATAATTGAACCTACAGAATATAATTATAAAATTTCATTAATTATTAAATTGTGTGTCAACTATATTTCACACAGATACAAACGCAGACAAAATGCTTAAATTGTATTTAGCAATAATTACATTTATTATTTATTTATTTCACCGCCTTTTGACCAACAAATGACTCCCCTATTAGAGGGACGTTAAGTTACTTAAAAAAACAACAAAATTAAAAATAAATAAAAATGTTGCTTTTATTATTGATTTAAATGCTGGTTATAAAGGGACTGTATATCTAAAGTGACCCTTCATGAATAAACATTGCAATATGCCCGATATACAAGTTACAATGGTCTACAACCTTTGACATATCATAAAGGACATAGAATACCTTGTTTTATATATCTCAAGTGGTGTGTACGCTAGTGTTCAGTGCGAACTCAACAAAAGATGAGGTTACATAAATACTCCAAAAATACGAAATATCCTATAATAGTTCAAAGCAGATTAAATTTTTTTTTTATAAAAATAAACATCAAATTTCTAGAAGGAAAATATTAATATTTAAAAAAAAAATTTATACTGCTTTAAGGGTCACTTGAAAATACGCCTATACAGTCCCTTTAATGTATGGCGGAAAAGTTTTTTAACATTAATAATTTAAGTTTTCACGGCTTACTATACGTTTATGCAGGGTGTCTTGATAAACATGGGAATTTAGTGACGACATTTAAATAGTTTTATGTACGCGGAATTTTTTTCTAATCTTGTATTTTCCAAAATGTGGTCTGTCATTTCTGTATTTAGAAGTTGAGCAGAACAGAATTCTCCATAATACTACTAATTCAATTATTAAAAACGATATTCCCGGGGGGGGGGAGGGTGCAAATGATTAAATTATTAATATTATTAATTGTTTATTCCCTCCTGTTAAAAAATCCCTCCCCCCCCCCCATTTTAAAAAGGGAATTTGATCATTTTTATGTCGTCAAAAACACGAATAGCTGGGGTAGAAGGAAAAAGAAATTTACCAAAAAATTTGGGATTTTTATCTTTTTGATAACTATTTTTTTTAAATCTAATCTTATAATCAAAATTAAAAGCCTGCATGGCGCATGCTCTCTCTTCTTGCGACCCTAATTTTTCCAAAGGGGGTGGAAAGGGAAGACGCCCCACCCCCTTTAGCCGCATGTGATCTATAGAATCAGCTTCTTATAAACTAGAACTTATAATTGGTTATTCCCCAGTTTTCACCCTTCTGTAAATTGGTGTCTCAACTGCATGATTTTTTTCTTTCATATTGTTATTATACTTCATTTATCACCATTATAATGTCTACTTTATGTCTACATAAAGGGTAGAACTTAAAAGAAATCATAAATAAATAAAAAATTGATCATAGACAGGGATTTAATAACGAGAAACAGAGACAAATAGGTTATATTTTGATAAAGCTATAGTACAACTACATTGCTATTCCCACGAGGGAGGGAAATAACTGCCCGAAGCGCAAAGATTTTTAATAATTCCACTTCTACTCCCGGTGTTAGAATTTTCCTCCATAATCGGTTGTTTGTCATGGATAAAAGATTTAACATTATTTCACGAAACATTCATTGTAAGACGACATTAAAGGACTTCTAAAGATTTCTCTGGATGTCGTCTTTTGGAGTGGCTCTTTAGAATAAAAATAAAATAAACGGTAACCCATAAAGGATGTGACTAAGAGCTCTTTAAATAGACTACCGTCTTAATCTTACGTGGCATTCCATTAAAAGAGAGTCACAGCGGTACCTTTGAACCCTTTATCTTATTTGTAACAAGATAATTCGTTGCAAATGATCAATTTTCATTGAGAACATTTTGGAAATCTTATTTTCTTTTTTAATTGGATAAAGTTGGATGCCGGCGCATTGGGGGAGATAGTCTTCAGATAATGGACTACAGAATAGAATATAGTCTTCAGATAATTGACTACAGAATAGAAGATAGTTTTCAGATAATTGACTACAGAATAGAAGATAGATAATTGACTACAGAATAGAAGATAGTGTTCAGATAATTGACTACAGAATAGAAGATTCAATTCTACTAAATTCTTTTATATTCTGTTCTATTATATTCTATTCTATTAATTTCTATTCAATTCTACTAAATTCTTTTATATTCTGTTCTATTCTATTATTTTCTATACTATTTTATTCTTTTCTATTTTATTCTTTTATATTCTGTTCTGTTTTTTTCTATTATATTCAATTCTATTCTATTCTTTTCTACTCTACTTTATTCTATTCTATTATTTTCTATGCATTTCTATAAATTCTATTCTATTCTATTCTATTCTATTCTATTCTATTCTATTCTATTCTATTCTATTATATTCTATAGAAGTGTTAGGTTATCAAACGTAAACTTCATATCTTCTCATCTTTACTTTGTTCCAGAGAAACTAAACTATAAAGAAATCTTTTTGAAGAGACTGTCGACTTCGTTTCAAATCTACGATTTACACCGGTATCTTTTAATCTTTTGTATTTGTGTTCTCTCAATTTAAGTGACTTAAAGTATTTTTCCTGAAAAACAAGGAAAATTAACAAATAATTTCTTAGATTATGAAAAAGAGATATTTTACTGTTAACATAATAATTAATCTTAATACAGGGATAACCAGAAAACTGTAGAATAAAAAGACGACATACTGAAGTGCATTTAATGTTGTTGCAAAGAAATCAGTCTTATACTAGTAAATATATAATTAGATTAATTATGAAATGAAATGGGTTGTTTTACACTGCTCAAAAAAATGTGCCTTACGTTCATTGGACTTTTTAAAGTCATAACTTGAGCCTCGAAGTCGTCTTACTATTCCAGAGTTTTCTGGGTTTGACAGTATACAGCTAAACTCTTTGTTTACATTCAAAAAGTGAAACGATCTCAGACTCTGACTTTGTGATCCCTATATCTATGAAATTGATGGGATCGACCTTTGATATTTCTTTTAGGATAAAAAGATAAGTTATATTATCAATGTTTAACACTATCAGGTTGCAAAGATTTACAGATTCAAAAGAAAATGTGTTTATTGCAAGAACTTATGCTCGGGTACAAAACCTTTAATTTGCTTTTGTTTATAATTTACCTATTCGTCCCTAATCTACTAAATGTTTCTTTATTTTTTGTATCTGATATATATTATGTATAGATTGTATATTTTTGTATTCATTGTATATATTCTATATATTTTGTGTATGTTGTATATATTTAGTATATATTGTTTATGTTTTGTAATTCTATATATGGATGTATTGTTTATATTTTGTATTTATCGTATATATTTTGTAAATATCGTTTATATTGTATAAAAAGTCCTCGAAACATATCTATCCAGGTACAATCCTTCCGCTATCAAAGTTAACCAGAACACAATACACCCAGTTACAACCCGTGAACTATCAAAGCCACTACCACTGGGCGGATCTCTGTAGCTATCCAAGAAGCTAATAATCCAGGTTGTAATGCCACACAGGGACACAAGCATAGCTATCAAACAAGCTATTAATCCAGGCTCTAAATGCCACACAAGGACACAAGTGTAGCTATCACACAAGCTTTTAATCCAGGCTCTAAATGTCACACTGGGACACAAGGGTAGATATCAAAAAAGTTATTAATCCACTGCTTTAAATGCCACGCAGGGATACAAGCATAGCTATTAAGCAAGCTGTTAATCCAGTGCTCTAAATGCCACACAAGGACACAAGCATAGCTATCCCACAAGCTATTAATCCAGGCTCTAAATATCACACTGGGACACAAGTGTAGCTATCACACAAGCTTTTAATCCAGGCTCTAAATGTCACACTGGGACACAAAGGTAGATATCAAAAAAGTTATTAATCCACTGCTTTAACCCTATTCCCGCTGGGGGGGGTCAAATTGACCCCCCCCCAGCGTATCCTGGTTTTCAAGTACCCCAGCGGGGATAGGGTTAAATGCCACGCAGGGATACAAGCATAGCTATTAAACAAGCTATTAATCCAGTGCTCTAAATGCCACACAAGGACACAAGCATAGCTATCCCACAAGCTATTAATCCAGGCTCTAAATATCACACTGGGACACAAGCATAGCTATTAATCAAGCTATTTATCGATCCCAAATTAAAGTGAACAATCTTCAACCTGTTAGATCTTTGATTTTTCTTTCCAAAACCTTTCATTATTTTGGGACCCTTTGTCAAGATAAATTTATCATACAATCCATCTTTGTAACTTAAGCATTTTAGAACTGAAAGAAAGAGACAAACTATGAAATATTAAGACCACAAATGAGAAAAACTGAAACAAACAAGAATTGTCTATGATATTTACTGGGCAAAAAAAGGTTCAACCAAGAAACAGAATTTTTACTGGAGGAAAATTGTTAGAATAAAACTCAGCTCAAATAAACTAGACTAGACCAAATGACTGGAGAAAATGCACTCAAATCCATGGTACTCCTTCCTCTCGATTATCTTGTCGTAGGTGAGCGTCTTCTTCACAATCTTCCCCTTTCTAATTCTTGACCCAAACCACCTTCATTGCTTCAGGTTTTGGATCATTAATCCCTTGAAAATCCAGATAATCCTTTTCATGAATCTCAATCATCACTACCCCCTTTACATGCATAATTAATTGTCCTAATCCTCCATGAACCATGACTTCTTTTGTTATCTCCTTTACCATAATTTCAATTCCAGCATGTGGAGTCTTTTTACAGTGTGTATACATAAGGAGAGAATACAATACCCGAGATACTGATAACATTATAGGTAGTGGTCCTCATATAGACTTAGAATCTACAAATGGAATCTTTTCTAGATCGCTAAACCCAAGCGGATTTTCCTTGGACAATCTCTTAAAAAAATTCAGTATATTGTCCTTTCTTAAGGGTGAACTTAATTACTCAGTTGTTTCTTGGAGAGAGTTTCCTGGGAGACCTGAGTTTCATACCTTTATATTACCTGCTTTGCATTAACTTAAAAATCTATCAATGATGTTATTTCAAGGTTGGAGCAAAACAAACAATCCATACCTAGGGTTTTTTTATGTGTTATGAATACTCATAATTGAGACATCAGGGAAATCTTTGGAATCAGTATACCACATCACTGAAACATACTAGTCTGATGATTTTAGGGGTGTCTGAGCCTGGAGGACATGCATATCTTCTCTATAATATTTTTCCAAAATAGTTATTCGTCTGATTCTAATTTCTGAGCCCATGGTCTAGAACACATACCTTTTGGAAGTATGATATTCATACTAGTACAACTGGATCCATGACCATTCTAATGGGTGTAGTCAGGGAGTCCTCTTTCTTAGCAATAAACCACGGATCATAGTGATGGAATTCTGAGTATCTTGTGCTGGATCTCTTGGGAGAGATCCTTATTCTTGATCATAAATCCCCTGTCTACTAGTTCCTTGTTACCCTGATCGTTTGATATGCTGTATTCTCAGATCCTGTTCTGCTGCCTCTTGCAGAGTAATGGCTTCGGTTCTAGGAGACTTTTTGTATGTTATGTATTCTGCACAAGTTAAACATCTATATGTTACCAATTGATCTGAGTTGTCCTAGATCACAAGTTCACTCATCCTTTCTATTGGTATTACCTTTTTACTGGTGGAGCAAAAATGTGCTTCTTAACCTAAAGTTACAATGGTGTAGAATTTGTCAAGCATTTTGGACTCATTATCATCTATCTCTACACCTACCTCTTTCTTATGAACTTAACTTACCGGGGTTGCATATTCAGCCATTTTTTACAACCATGGATTACTTCTCTCAAATCTTTGGTATGGAATATTGCGTGAGATATATCTGTTTATATTACTGCTGGTTCTTGTAAAAGAAGTGTGAGGTCCTGTTAAGGTAATCCTTAAACCCCAAATATCTTCAAAGGGGCTTCTATATATTCCTATTCCGGAAGGGAGAATGGTAATTAAAACAGGATCTAGATGAGTGTTTTTTTATGCAGTGTAGAGAGGTAGGGGTTCTGACTGATGGTCTTTGCTTCCCTAATTTCTATATTCCTTGGTTATCTCCTTGAGTTTGTATTTTCTAAATCTTGAGGTTACATTGTTCATACCTTGACATTTTATTTCATGAAATTCACCCTTCTCAGTAGGACCTACAGCAAACCTATATGTGTAAGAAATCTAGATCTGAGTAACGTAATGATAACTCTACTCAAAGTCTAACTAGAATCTAAATGACTCTATTTCTCGCCAAACTACCGACTAAACGACAAATCTCATTGAACTAATTTATTTTATATACAGGTGAACGAAACTGACCGGGCTAGCCCGGCAGGGTCAACATACAGATAATTAAGATATTTATATTACTAGCATGGATAACATAGATAACATTACACATTGTTAACGGATGTATTACATATCCCGCATAGAACAAGCGACGCTGTTTTAGAGTCTGAAAACGACCCGCACGACCC
>NW_019397442.1:51136-71744 GCF_000591075.1 Eurytemora carolleeae | reverse complement strand
TCCTAAATATATTTCTAATAGGATTCTAAATATATTTGTAATAGCATCCTAAATATATTTGTAATAGCATCCTAAATATATTTGTAATAGGATCCTAAATATATATATATAATAGGATCCTAAATATATTTGTAATATTAACTTACGCTTTTAGCTATTTTTCTCTAAAAAAGTCAACCCACTTAACTTTTGTAGGAAATTCATTTATAGCCTAAGTTGGAATACATTTACTGCTGGGTTGAATTTATTTATACCTTTGGATTGAATTGATGTAAATCTTTTAGTGAATTGATTTATATCATTGAAGTCATTGAAGTCAATTGATTTTTATCATTGTAGTGGATTGATTAATATCTTTGTAGTAAATTTATTTTTACCTTTGGGCTTTAAATTACATTGATTTATACCGTTGGAGTGAATTGATTTAAATACCTTTGGAGTTGATTGATCTGGATTTTCAGTAGTGCTTGGTTCTGAGCCTTCTCCACATTCGGTGGGGGTGAAACTATGAGAATATACACAATACACAGGGTGTCCCAGTAACGGTTGAATAGTTTTTTTATGTATTTATAAGTCTAAAGTTGGGTCCAAGTTCTAAACGTTTGATTTAAGATGCAGTTTCTTTTCTAAGTATTTCTAACCTTTTCCTTGGTTTTGTTAAAAAAAAACGTTTTAAAAAATCATGATTCTGGGTTTTCTCTACTCAATGACAAAATATTATTTTTGTTTTAATCAAGTTTTGTGTAAATTGTTTATGAACTTTTTACTCCCTGAAACTTGGAGTTGTTAAGTCTAAATATTTGATGTTCTTCTTTGAAGTGAAATTGTATAGATCATGCTTCATAGTATACTTTGGTGCCAGCTATAGCCTATCAGACATCTGTTTAAAGGGACTGCAGGTGTAAATTGAAGTGACCCTCCATGCAAAGATGACAATTTCCCGATTCACAACGGTACCCTTGAAACCTTTAGTTTCTATGCTCAATAATGTTGAAGATATTGTCGTTTTTTTCTAGGTTTAAAGGGAGTGTTCGCAAAAAAGGAAAGGGGGTATAGGCTTACGGCAAAAAATAATCGCTTTTGATCGCTACTAATCTTACTTCTACTGTTGCATCTATAAGGAGAACTTTTTAAAAACAACTAGTACCGAATTTAGAGAGTCCATACAAATTGAGACAGTTGCAACATAAGACTATGATCGTAAAAAAATCAATTTAATATCAACAAATCATAATATTTTTTATTTGTTTTATATACAATGCTCTTAAAACAACAATTTTTTCCGCTAGGTGTCTCTGCCACGTGGAATCATAAAGAGCATCGAGAGCAGAGACACCTGGCGGACAAACTAATTGGCGCTTGAATGCATTGTATTTAAAAAAATACAAAATATTATAAAATATCTACTGTACAAGAATGCGTCAAAAATTAATCGATGACTATAGGTTTTAATATCTAAATGGCTTGTTGATATTAAATTGATTTTTTTTTACGATCCGAGTTGTATGTTTCAACTTTCTCAACTTGTATGGACTCTACGTTATTCGGTACAAGTCGTTTGCAACAATTTTCTCCTTATAGACGCAACAGATAGAAGGAAGATTAGTAGCGATCAAAAGCGATTATTTTTCGCCTTAAGCCTATACCCAATTTCGTTTTTCTCGAACACTTCCTTTAAAAGTGTTTAATTCTGATAATTCCTATATGTTTTTCTGCGGTAAAAATACGCAAGATACTTTTGTAGAAAAACCACAATAATCAGTTTTAAAGATTATAAACATTGATATTTGATTCATAATTAAAGAGACACAGCTTTTATGGGTATTGTTGTGAATCGGGCATTGTCATTTACTACGCTTTCAGTTCTTTTAACTTAAATAATTGAACCTTTTAATAATATGGCTGATTTATTATTAGTTTTTTTTGTATTTTTTTTAACTAATTATCTTATTAAAAAATCGGGCATATTAACTACCAACAAGCATAATTCTGATATCGTTATAATTTTTATAAAAAAAAATAAGCAAGGCTTGGGGAAAAATATAAGCAGAAAATAAATACACTCCAGAATTTTTAAAAATTATGTATATTACTAGTTTTGAAATAAGATTTGCATAAAATCTAAACTTTCTCTTAAGTCCACCCCGGACTAACCAGAGTGAGAAGCATTCGGTTTCATTTATTTGAAATCAAACGTGTTTTGGTCTATAGTTCAACAATCTTTAAACTTACGGATTTGTTTATTTTATACTTATTCATTCAAATGTATATGCTGACAAAAAAGTATTTAAGAAAAAGGATAACATATTATGTATAATGGTTCAAATTGTGATCTAAAGGATAAAATATTATGTATAATGGTTCAAATTGTGATCTAAAGGATAAAATATTATGTATAATGGTTCAAATTGTGATCTAAAGACAAATCTTTCTGAACATTCCCCGTGCAATTCTACAGAGTTTCCCGATCATAACAAGACCCTAACTCGCTTTTAATACATTAAAAATAAACAGTAATCATCCTGCATTTTTTCAAATATTTTTCTTTTACCTTCGCGGACCAAATGTTTCCAAACATATGATTTCAGAAGAGTCCAAAAGTTGGCATTCCTTTAAACAAATTTTTTTTTATAAACAAAATTTTCTAAAAATAAATTACAGGGATATAATACAGACAGTCAGATCCATAAAACTGTTGAATAGAAAGATGACCGATAGATTCAAGTTATGATTGTTAATAGTCAAATGAACACAGACTTTAGTTTTCAAATAAAAAAATATTTGTCTAATTTAACATTCCTTAAATTTCACGGTTTCACAACAAAAAAGATTTATGGGTGCAAATTTATTTTAAATGTGACATAAACGCTAAAAGACTTTCTGAGACCCCTTTTTTCTGGATATAGATACGAATTAAAAAATTGTAATGTCCAAATATTTGAATTTATTTTTATAATTGTTTTACCGTAGACTCTTTTTCATGGATCCAAAGTTTGCAATTGGGATTAATGGCACATAATGCCATACATTCCTTAAAGAATATACATTGTTTTTAATATACTACAGGGTGTCCCAAGAAACATGACAGTTGGTGAATAGTTTAAAATGTCTTCTTCCATAATATGTCAAGTTGTTTGTTGCCATAGAGAATAATAATAAATATTTTATGGCATCCATATTAAAGTAAAATTGATTTCTAAGTAAAATATATTTCAGTAAAGCTAAATAAACTGCAAAAAGTCTTTAATATCTAATACAGCATATGGAAGAAGACATTCAAAACTATTCACCAATTGTCATGTTTCGTGGGACACCCTGTTTATTACAAATCAATATCTTAAATTCATTAAGGTGAAAATTTCGGAAAGATTAAATATTCTGTAAAATGATTACTATGACTTTGGATTGAATTGNATAATTCCCTCCATCTGAACTAAATCAATTGTTGTCCGATCTATATATTCTTTAGTATAATTCCCTCCATCTGAACTAAATCAATTGTTGTCCGATCTATATATTCTTTAGTATAATTCCCTCCATCTGAACTAAATCAATTGTTGTCCGATCTATATATTCTTTAGTATAATTCCCTCCATCTGAACTAAATCAATTGTTGTCCGATCTATATATTCTTTAGTATAATTCCCTCCATCTGAACTAAATCAATTGTTGTCCGATCTATATATTCTTTAGTATAATTCCCTCCATCTGAACTAAATCAATTGTTGTCCGATCTATATATTCTTTAGTATAATTCCCTCCATCTGAACTAAATCAATTGTTGTCCGATCTATATATTCTTTAGTATAATTCCCTCCATCTGAACTAAATCAATTGTTGTCCGATCTATATATTCTTTAGTATAATTCCCTCCATCTGAACTAAATCAATTGTTGTCCGATCTATATATTCTTTAGTATAATTCCCTCCATCTGAACTATATCAATCGTTGCCCTATCTATACAATCAGTGGAAAATGATTCAATGTTGTCCTATCTATATATTCTGTGAAAAATAAACTAATGTTCTCCTATCTATATATGTTGTGGAAAATGAATCAATGTTGTCCTATCTATGTATGTTGTAGCATAATTACCTCCATCTGAAGAGAATCGAATGATTCTACTGTAACTCCAGTATAAATACATTTACCCCCTTGAACCACATCACAGGAATCTACAAAGGAAATATATTTAAACAAAAAAAAACATTTTTTTAAATAAAAGCACATTAAAACGGTGAACCCCCTAATATTTCTCTTTTTTCTTATCTCCCATCATTTATTATTGACAGTGTTTTCTTAGCTCCCATCATTTATTATTGTTTTATTTTTTTATTACTTTTTCCTATAAATGGAACTGAACACTGGCCTCAATTTTTCCAATATTTAAATAATAGTTCAAATATCAAGGACTGAAACATCACGGTGTAAAGATGTAAGGAGTTTATGACAAGTGTTCAGTTCCTTCCAATAGTTCAAATATCAAGGACTGAAACATCACGTTGTAAAGATGTAAGGAGTTTATGACAAGTGTTCAGTTCCTTCCAATAGTTCAAATATCAAGGACTGAAACATCACGTTGTAAAGATGTAAGGAGTTTATGACAAGTGTTCAGTTCCTTCCAATAGTTCAAATATCAAGGACTATAACATCACGTTGTAAAGATGTAAGGAGTTTATGACAAGTGTTCAGTTCCTTCCAATAGGATTTATCAAGAGAAAATAAATTTAAAACGACAAAAATGCGGGGGGGGGGATTTAAACAGTATTTTACAATCTGTTTTGGTTCATTCATTCATTCATACTTTTATTCAACTACAGAGCATAAGATATTACAAATAAACAATCACAATTTACTAGATGCAGTTTGCACCCGCCTAACCAGGGTAGGTTAAAATTAATGTATTTTACCTTCAGTCGGTTCTAAACAGTTTGGAGCCTTTTCTTTTGGCCCGGATCTAAGAAAAAAAAAAAGCTCAGTGGGAGCGGTTGAACGAGGGTTGAACGAGTGGTTGAACAAGCAATTTACCGAGGGGTTAAACAAGCGGTTAAATGAGCAATTGAACGAGTGGTTGAACGAGCGATTGAACTAGCAATTTAACAAGCGGTTAAACTAGAGGTTGGCCGAGCAGTTGAACAAGTGGTTGAACGAGCAGTTGAACAAGTGGTTGAACGAGCAGTTGAATGAGTGGTTGAACGAGCGATTGAACGAGCGGTTGAACAAGCGGTTTATTTTAAATGTTAAACCCATTGGTTGAAAGAAAACGTTTTTCATGAAAAACTGTTTTCCAGTGGTTAAAAGCAACCCAACGGTTGAAAACAAAAAACGTCGCTGAAAAATCTGAAACCCAATAGTTTGCTGAAAATCTAAAATATAGCGGTTGAAAGCAAAAAGTTGCTGAAAATTCTTAAAGCTAGCGGTTGAAAACAAAAAAGTTATTAAAAGTCCTGCATCTAGAAAAAATGTTTTTCAAGAAAAAAAATCTAAAAATCCAGTGGTTGAAAACAAAAAAATTGCTGGAAAATCTTAAACCCAGTTCAAAGAAAGCAAAAAAGTTGTTCAAAATCATAAATCCAGAGGTTAAGAGCAAAACCGTTTTTCAATAAAAGCTATTTTCCATGAGCGGTTGAAAGCATAAAGTTGTTCAAAATATTAAAAATAGTTGCTGAAAAATCATCATAGTGTTAACGAAAATATTACAATTACAGCGGTTGAACATCTTTTTAATTCGAGAAAAAAAAATTCTTATACAAGACTGCGTAGACACTAGACACTATAATATAACTCAACCGCTCCCGCTGAGTTTTCTACCATTCAAAATTTTTAATAAATAAAAGATGTTTATTTTATCTACCCAGATGTTCGTTAAGTTTAACTAAATGTTCGTTATATCTTCAAAAATGTGTGTTATATCTAAATAAATTTTCGTTGTATCTAATTCAATATTCGTTATATCTAACTAAATTATAGTTTTATTTAAATAAATATTAGTTTTCTCTGACTAAATGTTCGATATACTTAACTAAATGTTAGGTTTATCAGACTAAATTATAGTTATGATTAAATAAATGTTCGTTATGTCTAACTAAATGTTCGATATATTTTTCTAAATGTTAGTTATATTTAACTAAATTTTTAACAAAATATTCGTTATCTTTACCAAGGTGCTCGATATATCTAACTAAATGTTCTAACCTGACGTTACAATGTCCGACGTAAGTTCTAAAAGGTTCCTGGTAAAGTAAACAGTTAACACCCTGAACTGGTTTATCAGAATATCTAAATATAAAACTAAAATGAACACAAAGACATTATACATCTATATATAAATTTGGCTTGTCTGTTTGTTTGTATCCAATAAACGTCAAAACGGCTGAACCGATCGGGCCCAAATTTTTTGTGGGACATCTAGGGACCCCAGGGAAGGTTTATGAATGATCAAAATTTCAAATATTTGTCTCCATCAAAATTTGATCTTCATTAAATTTTTGAAAATTTTGAAAATCCACGAAATTTTTTGTGAAAATCCGCGAATTATTTTTGTTTTGTTTTACGATGTACACAAAGAGAACATGTTCACAATTAATTTAGAAGATGGGCGCGAAGCGCCCTCTAAGGCTAGTCTATATATAAACGAGTCTGTGTGTCTGTATGTTTGTAACCGATAAACTTTAAAACGGCACAATCGATCGGGGCCCAAATTTTGTGAGGCAAGGTTTATGGAAGCTCAGAATTACAAAAGAGTGTCTCCGAAAAAAAAGATTTTGAAAAATTTTATAAATCCACGAAAAAAACTTGTAAATGCTCAGATGTGAACACACATTTTGAAAATTAAGAAAAAGGAACCTGTAGAATTTGCACTGATCCTCAATAGCACAATATTGTTGACATTTGTCTCTGCTTGTGTTTAACTCAAGATAGATGGCATTACCATCACCCTGAAATAGATGGGATTAGCACCACCATTAAATAGATGGTGTCAGGATCACCATTAAATAGATGGTGTCAACATCACCCTGAAATAGATGGTGTTAGCATCACCCTTAAATAGATAGTGTTAACATCACCCTGAAATAGATGGTGTTAGCATCACCCTTAAATAGATAGTGTTAACATCACCCTGAAATAGATGGTGTTAACATCACCCTTAAATAGATAGTGTCAGCATCACCCTGAAATAGAGGGTGTCAGCATCACCCTAAAATAGATAGTTTTAACATCACCCTGAAATAGATGGTGTTAACATCACCCTGAAATAGATAGTATTAACATCACCCTTAAATAGATAGTGTTAACATCACCCTGAAATATATGGTATTCACATCATTCTTAAATGTTAGTATCACCCTGAAATAGATGGTGTTAGCATAACCCTGAAATAGATGGTGTCAGCATCAACTTTAAATAGGTGATGTTCGCATCACCTTAAACAGATAGTAATATCATCACCCTGAAATAGATGATGTCAGCATCACCTTGAAATAGATGGTGTCAGCATCACCCTTGAATATATGGTGTTAGCATCACCGTGAAATAGATAGTGTCAGCATCACCCTGAAATAGATGATGTTAGCATCACCCTGAAATAGATTGTGTCAGTATCACCCTGAAATAGATGATGTTAGTATCACCCTGAAATAGATAGTGTCAGCATCACCCTGAAATAAATAGTGTTAGCATCACCCTTAAATAGATGATGTTAGTATAACCCTGAAATAGATGGTGTCAGCATCACTCTGAAATAGATGGTGTCAGCATCACCCTGAAATAGATGGTGTCAGCATCACCCTGAAATAGATGGTGTCAGTATCACCCTGAAATAGATGGTGTCAGTATCACCCTGAAATAGATAGTGTTAGTATCACCCTGAAATAGATGATGTTAGTATCACCCTGAAACAGATAGTGTCAGCATCACCCTGAAATAGGTAGTGTTAGCATCCCCTTAAATAGATGATGTTAGTATCACCCTGAAATAGATGGTATTAGCATCACCCTTGTATATTATGAGATAACCTAAACTAAATTTATTTTTCACAACCCCGGAACCGGAAAACTGTAGAATTCTTGTCGTCTTCTTGTTCTTGTACAATGTACTGTAGCAGGAAAAGTGATGTGTTGATCCTTCCTGCGATCAAGAAGGGGTTGCGCCCCCCCTCTTTTTCTTTCTATCCCTTGTATAGACCTAATGGATTTATTTGAGTTTGTATGTGAATCCTATAAATAACCCAAGCCACGCCAATTGTTCCGTTATTCCAGAGGCCCGGGTGCTGGTGGGATGGCAGGCCAGCTCCCGGGGAACTAGGGTTAAGCTCTAGGCTAGGGTGGAGTGAAATTTGGGGGAAAATGGCAGTTGAAGACCAGCTCCCTGAATAATAGGTTCCCCTGGAGATCTTCCTAACTCTGGATAATCTTTATTCATGCTTATTGATTCGTATAGTATTTTCTTATTTCTATTCGTGTTTGTGTAAATAATAATAATAAATTGTAAAACCGACTCGTTGAATATTTGAAAATATGAGTTGTTGCCTTGTATTTTTCATATACTAGATGGTGATACAGTTGCAAAATTGGAAGCCCAAATAACAACACTCATTTTTGATAATATTCGACGAAATAGTTCTGTTTCATTTCGGTCCACCCTAACCAAAATGCTAGAGTACTATCGGTGAGCTTGCGCGAAACGCGGCATTGAAAATAGACGCTAACTCAACCTACGCCACAGTTACCAGTTACTTTTACAATTGTGAACGTTTAACTATTAATTCCAAGGTAAAACGGCCTTATCTTTATTTTTTTTAATCGTTAATTAATAAGTGTAAGAGTATGGCGCAAATATTTTCATCAAGCTCTAGGATTTTCGACAGATTGACAAAAGTTAAATTTGACGCGAGTTAAGTTAAAATGTTAGAGACAAAAATGGACGAAATGTTTTTCAAATTTAAGTTTTTCATTAGTCCCTACTTTATTCTTTTCTACTAGGATGGACAACGAAGCCGCAGGACCATCCCGCAATGCGGGAAAGCCGGACTGGTTCCTCACATGGTTAAAAGATGTATTTTTGCCAGCCTCTAAAGATCCTGTCGCATCACAAGTTGAACTGTTCGAAGACGCCGTAGAAAAAATTCCTGACATCGACAAATCAGTAAAGAAATCATTAACCAACACCCTGACGAATGAAGCAAGAATTTCTCTCGCCCGGGAAGATGATAAATCTAAAATATCCCAACTTATCAAGGCAAAAACTGTCCCCACTCAAGAAACCAAGTCTCCTATGCCATGGGATCAGTTGACTGAAACGGAAACGAAGATAATATCCAAGGTGGTCGAGAACCTGAAGGAACAAGATTTTTCTACAAAATCTCTCAAGTACTGGTCTGCGCATTATTCCGACATTTTCGACAAATTTTTCGTAAATAGTCGAGTCGGCAGAATCGCGCTTGTTTATAACTCGTGTTCTTTGAGTTTAAAACAACGCATTCTCAATCTGGATGTTGGTCAAGAAGCTAGAGAAGACTCCTACTCCTACCTAAACCTCCTGCAACTCATCACTACTGTGGTCCACAGCCCCATCTCTCAAGATCAAGCTATGATGGATATTTACAAAGGATTTCGTCAGACAAACTCGGAAACTGTCCAAACCTATCTGCAAAAAGCTCGTGATACCGCAGAGGATGCTTGGGGGCCTAGTTCAGGATGGACAATGTCACAGGCGTCTCTCTTGCTAAAGAAGATTTGCGAGGGTTTCAACTCCATTGTTATTACTGTCCTGTTCCAATGGACCACGCTATGTGATTCTGTACTCCAATTCCAACAAAGGGTCAAAAGCTCACACCCTGAACAAAATGTAAATGCAATCCAGCAAAGAGAAGCAAAATCTCCAGTCTGTTTCAAGTGCGGATCACCGCATTATATGTGTGATTGCTGAACCTTAGTATGCCGTTATTGTGGTCAAAATCATAAGCACTCTGACTGCGTCAAAAATGGTCAGAAAATGTACTGTGTCAAATGCAAGAGCAAGTTCCATAATCAAGAAGGGCAGATTCGCACCAGACAACCGAAGGCCTAGAAGATCTGATATCAACCTGATTGAAGCAACTTCATTCCTGGAGGGTAATGTATCAATGGACATGGAGTGTACAGGTAAAGATTTTAAAAACACGAAGATTTTAATCGATACCGGCGCCCTTATACCAACAGGCGTCGCTATCAGTGAGTATTTTTTCATTAACAATTTGAGAGAAAAAATTGAAAATTTAGTACCGTCGGAGTTGGACTCAGCAAATGGGGCTAGTTCAAATTCGACGATGGAAACAGTAGGACAGTTAAAAGTTAGAATTAGGTTTAATAATCTTTCAACCATATTTTCAGGCTCAGCTGTTGTTTTGAATAATTTATCTCTGCCAGTTATTATAGGGATAAATTTTTTAAAAACAAACAGTCTGAGCCCCATTTTAGACCAATCTAGTGCACAGATTGTGCACAGCCCGTCGTTGCTGTCTCAGTTACAGTGGTAGTTTCAGCTTCAGTTGCTGTCTCAGTTACAGTAGTAGTTTCAGCTTCAGTTGCTGTCTCAGTTACAGTAGTAGAGTAGTAGTTGCAGCTTCAGTTGCTGTCTCAGTTACAGTAGTAGTTTCAGCTTCAGGTCCGAAGTCCCACCCCTTCCCCCTCAAGACTTTGCTATTGATAATGAAGGTGCGCCTATTCTGCTGTTAACATCTAAAAACTTTGTAAAAATTCCCAAGCAAACAACTCAAGCAGTAGAGGTGCATGTACAGCCCCTTGATGAAGGACTCCTTGATGGTGCTCTACCTGTAGTGTATCGTCATAAAACCCAACAAAAAGATAAGTCACTTGTTATTATGTACTCAAATTTATCTGATAAAGATGTAATTATTTCGCCCAATCAATTAATAGCTCATGGCTCTATGATTTTTGAAAACAAAACTAAACCTGTTGTAAATGTTGTAAAAAATGGGGTGAAGGATCCTGCGGTCACAGAGAAAATTTGGGCAGAATTAAAATGGAATGAAAATAAAATTTTGCGAGAAAACGTAAATGTGAAAAATATGGTGTACTCAATGATAAATGATAACCAGGATATTTTTACCACTGAGGAATGTAAAGTGGGTAAAACTACTTGGGAAACATTTAAAATTGAATTAATACCAAATGCCCGACCCGTTAACCAAAGAATGAGACCAATTCCGCCAAATCTAGGCTAGGGTGGAGTGAAATTTGGGGGAAAATGGCAGTTGAAGACCAGCTCCCTGAATAATAGGTTCTCCTGGAGATCTTCCTAACTCTGGATAATCTTTATTCATGCTTATTGATTCGTATAGTTTTTTCTTATTTCTATTCGTCGTGTTTGTGTAAATAATAATAATAAATTGTAAAACCAACTCGTTGAATATTTGATAATATGAGTTGTTGCGTTGAATTTTTCATATACTAGAGTACATAATAATAATATTCTGTGAAGAAGTGAGAACTATGATTTTAGGAGGATTCAATTCTCGGCATGGATATGAAAAATAAGTTTAAGCCCCCTCCTGGATAAAATATGAGCACGCCCAATTCCCAACAGTACCATTGAAACATTTTTCTGATTGATAATGTGGAAGATAATGTCGTTTTTCCAGCCTGAAAAGTGTTTAAATCTGATAGTTCCTACATTAATTTCCTGCGACTGAAATGCGCAAGTCACTTTTGTGGAGAAACCACAATGTAAAATAATCCGTTTTCAAAATTAAAAATGGATGAATAGCCAAACCTTGTGTGGTTACAGATTTGTAAATCTACATTTAAAATTTCACCTACAGTATGAGGAAGAAGAAAGTAAACATGTAATTCACATTTATCACATATTTCTGTAATTATTTTTAATCATTCTTTTTAAAAATAACATTTGTAAAATGCAATGTTATTGAAAAAATTAAACATAATGATTTTGCGCAAACCATGTAATAAAAACATTTACTTACCGTACATTCTGATACAGAGAAGGCAGTACATGAAGATGAATGTACAGTATGTACACTCACTAACAGTACCGATGCGTAAAGTAGCAACATATTAAGTTCTGTAATTCGTTCTGTCGTTATTATTTTTTAAACCGATTGCAGCGAAAATAATTATACATAAGTTCTCTACTTGGAAATTTTGTATTTGCAACCTATAACCACGAATTGATTTGAACAAAAATTTGTATATATGACGTTTAATAGTGAAATTGATTGATGATACACACAAAAAAACATTTTTACCATTTCTAAAACAATTGAAATTTTACTTTTCAATGTCAGAGAAAAGGACTTTGTCTTTGTCACAAACTCAAATTTTCTAATCCTTATATCTTAGCAACTTGATGGTGCAAACCTTTGATATTTCAAACTTAGATTATTTGATCTACCAGTTAATTCATGGTTTGAAATATCGAAGGTCTACGGCATTGGGTTGCAAAGATATAGGGATTAGAAAATTTGAGTTTGTGGCAAAGACTCAATTTCTTTGTGAATCTGCTTCACCACTTTTAAACGAGACATCAGTGTAAGATTTTCATCATTTATTTCATAAAGTTGTAAACCGACTAAACATAAATTTATAAAGTTGTAAACCGACTAAACATGAATTGAATAAACTGAGAGTTATTTTAGAAACGTCTGATAAACCCTATAAGGACATCCAAAGAAAAATGTTAATTTAAACTAAAACTTGAAAATTATAATAAATTTAGATTTACACAATGCACTGCATATTTAAACAGAAATGTTAACAAAAAATATTATTGTTTTTTCTTCACCCCCTGTCTTTCTTTCCTTGCTTATCTCTTTTGTAAATATACTAGATAAAGGGTATCATTCTACACATAACAGGATGCATCGAAAATTTCGAGAATAACCAAAAATATTATTTTCATGAAATCTTAAAAAGGAAAGTAAAAAAAGAAATTTCTAACCATTAATAATTCGAAATTAAAACTTAATAAATGTCCAAAAGAAAGGCACAAGATAACAAACAGTTGTTTCTTTTTGATACAAAAGAGAAAAATAATTTATTTTTATTACCTACGGCCACACCCAACAAATATGATTAAATTCATTGATAAATTTTTGCTTAAAACGTTTTCTAAATATATTTCATACATACATACAGTTATTAAATTGTGAACAAAAACTTTTTTAATTTCTTGAATTAGAAAATTATTAATAATTGTTTATCCAATGCAGTTTTTTATCATAAATGTTAATTAAACCATTGCTGGTGCTGTTGCAGTAACTTAAGCTTTTGTAGTTGTTTCTGCTTCAGTTGCTGTCTCAGTTACAGTAGTGGTTGCAGCTTCAGTTGCTGTCTCAGTTACAGAAGTGGAGTAGTGGTTGGAGCTTCAGTTGCTGTTTCAGCTACAGTAGTGGTTGCAGCTTCAGTTGCTGTCTCAGTTACAGTGGTAGTTTCAGCTTCAGTTGCTGTCTCAGTTACAGTAGTAGTTTCAGCTTCAGTTGCTGTCTCAGTTACAGTAGTAGTTTCAGCTTCAGTTGCTGTTTCCGTCACAGCAGTAGTTTCAGCTTCCGTTGCTGTTTCCGTCACAGTAGTAGTTTCAGCATCAGTAGTAGTTTCTGATTCTGTAGTGGTTTCAGCTTCAATAGTAGTTGCAGCTTCAGTAGTAGTTTCAGCTACTGTAGTGGTTTCAACTACAGTGGTGGTTTCAGATTCAGTAGTTGTTTCAGTTTCAGTAGTTGTTTCAACTTCGGTAGTTGTTTCAGCTTCAGTAGTTGTTTCAGCTACTGTAGTTATAGCTTCAACTATAGATGCTGCTATTTCAATGATGGTGTTTGATACAACCGAATTGTGAATATTGATATTAATGGTTGATTCTATAAGAACAACTTGCACACTAAGTGACGTGGCTGCTTTCAAAGTATTTACTTCAGCAGAGTGTTTAATGTCTGCAATGAACATTATTTCTGAACTAGGTTCAGGATCACTGATAACTACTTGTGCAGACAGTGTTGAAGCTTCACTGAGAGCATTGGCAACATCTGTATTTGATTTGTCTGCTATAATTATGATATCAGGATTGGTTTTGACTTGAGTCAGAATAATTTGTACATCAAGGGTTATAGTTTTGCTTAGAGCAGTTGCCACAGCTGAATTTGAAATATGAACAATAATTATTATTTTTGAGCGCGTTGTTGAGTCAGTAAATACTACTTGGGATTCAAGTGATGTTGATTGACTAAGTGAATTTACTTCAACGGAGTTTGATATGTCAGCTATAATTATGACTCCTGGAATAGTAGGAGGTTGATCAAGCGCAACTCTTGTATCTTGAATAAGAATGATCTGTATCGTCAGTGATGTTGATTTTCTAATAGTGGTAACAGCAGCTGAGTTTGATATGTCAGCAATGATCATTATATCTGATTTTTCTTCAGATTTGGTGAGAATCACTTGAGTGTCAAATGTTGTTTCTTTAACAATATTATTTGCTTCAATGGAATATGCTTGATCTGCGACAATAATAATTCCCGGGTTGGTTGGGTTTTCAGTTAAAATAATTTGAGTAGTCACGGTCGTCTTCTTACTAACCTCAGTTGCCTCTACTGAAAACGATACATGAGCTATTATTATAATACTGGCACTTGAACCCGTATCCGTGTAAACAAATTGGGTTTCAAGATCTGTTTTTGCACCAAGCCTGCTAACTTCAGCTTTATTTTTAAAATCAGTTATAATAATAACTCCCTGAACAGATCGGGTTTCATTCAGAGATATTTCAGTTGCGCTTCCGATATCTTTGCATTTACAATTGTACCAACCAGTCTTCTTATCCTTCTTACATTCATCCTTCTTGTGCTTATCATCATTCTTATGACGTTTGTGATCATCATGTCCATGCCCTTTTTTATCACTATCATTATCATCATCGTCGCATTTATCCTTTTTACGCTCTGCCCATCCATGATGCTTCTTGCAATCTCCAAAAGTGAAAGATTTCTTCTTCTTTGTTTTCTTACAACAACAATCAAAGTTGTCAGCATTGACAACAGTTACTTCCTGATTTTCTATAAATTCAAACTCATGACCGCCATCTTGATCCAGCCGGTCAATCCTATCCTGGAGGTAAACCTTACAGCAGGTGTGTACCCTGAAGGGATCGAGTCCAGTGGATTCTACTAGGAAACAATGTGGCTCAACGATCAACCACCAATTCCTGAAAATTTTAAATATATAGACCCATAAATCTGTAGAATAGGAAGACGACATTATCAAAAGCTTTTGAATATTTTAGGTTGCAATAAAGAGATTAAAAAATCAATGAAAAGGTATTATCTGGCTTAACCATCAACCGCCAATTCCTATATAAAACATACATTATGCAGTGAGACCCATACATCTGTGGAAAACGACTTTTAAACAATCTTATGTATATTTTATTACAATAAAGCATAAAAAAGTAAAGGCATATAAGGTTAAGAAGTCATCAATGGGAATGAGCAAGGGAATTGAGAAACGATTTTAATATCGACTTTTTAAACGAGTTTTTTATTTGAAATCATACAAACAACATTTTGCCTGTTACCGTCCACGTAAAATGTACTCGTAACTTTATTATGATTATTAAAATAAACTGAAACTCTTACAGCCCTATATCTTAACAAAGACGATTTCGAACTCGTCATCTAATTCCCGGAAACCCTGTATAGTGTAGTGTAGTGTACAAAAATTTAAAAATAATATTTGATGACGACTTGAAACTTTTAAAAATTTAAATGTTACATAATTATATGCAAAATAAATGATGTGACAATAATAACAAGCCAAGTTTTCAGCTTAAAGGAACACTTTAATTATCTTGGTGTCATGTTTGGAACGACTGAACCAATTGCGCCCTTTTTTCGTAAATCTGATACAGTTTTTATATGTATCGTTTTCCAATTTACGTACAGTGAAACCCTTAACAACGAATACATCGAAAGAATTCATCAAATGTCGTATTCTTCACTTTCTGACAATGGAATGTTGCAGATATTTAGTTTTTTAATTAAATAATTATATGGAACTCTTTAAAACGGTTCCCGCATGTATTCATGGCTATTTATTTACTTTCGCAAATACTGAAATTTACGTAATATAGTATAAAAATTGTCAAGACGACATTTGATAAATTATTCCGATGTATTCGTTATTAAGGGTTTCACTGTATGAAAATACTGAAGGACAAAATCAAATTATGATAGAAAAGGTTTGTGTGGTAACCAGAAAACCAGAAAACAAAGAGATATTCTATTCGAGAAATTTTGCTAACTATTGGCATAATTTGTAAGTAAAAAATCTCTAAAAATGTGCTCTAAAAATCTCCAGAAAAATTTCAATATTCTTCGCGCGAAATTTTAACTAAAGAACGAAGACTACAATCACTAACCATATTTATAAAAAGAAAATGATAAAAATGAATGTCGTCTTCGACGTGATTTACCTGCAGCTTGGTTCATCAAATACAAAGAATAATCTGGTAGATACGGCGCTGCTGATCTTTTTCCCTTCTCTACTACCTTGTGTTAGCGCAGTCACCTTCTAAATATAGTGGTAGGCGATTATATCAATATGAATAATTTTGATTTATATCAAGCTGTTTAACATCATGAATACACATAAACATAGAAGTCAATAAAAGCCGTCAATTATTAAAGATTCTCTTTGATTACTTGTAAGCTTGTACTACGAATAAAGCTTGTTTACAATCAAAACTTAGATAAAAAGTCGTCTTCATTGTTTTGAATAATCGTCTACCACAGAGCCCGTTCTCTCCATAAAAATGTTTAAACAGTGGCCGTGTTGTTCACGTACTTTGGGGGACGATAGTTTGGCCGCTAGGTGTCTCACGCAAAATTCTTATCTGATAGATAGATAGTTCTTATTAAAAGTATTAAAAGTATTAAAAGTATTAAAAGTATTAAAAGTATTAAAAGTATTAAAAGTATTAAAAGTATTAAAAGTATTACAAGTATTACAAGTATTACAAGTATTAAAAGTATTAAAAGTATTAAAAGTATTAAAAGTATTAAAAGTATTAGAAGTATTAACAGTATTAAAAGTATTAAAAGTATTAAAAGCCAGTATGCTTATTTTTTTTCTTCATTTTACGAAACTTTACAGAATTTATGTAAGGCTAAAAAAACTATGTACAGTGAAACCCTTAATAACGAATATATCGAAAGAATTCATCAAATGTCATATTCTTCACTTTCTGATAATGGAATGTTGCAGATATTTAGTTTTTTAATTAAATGATTATATGGAACTCTTTAAAACTGTTCCTGCATATTCATGGCTATTTATTTATTTTCGCAAATACTGAAATTTACGTAATATAGTATAAAACTCATTGAAAAATTGTCAAGAGGACATTTGATAAATTCTTCCGATGTATTCGTTATTAAGGGTTTCACTGTATTATATTGTAAACTTATATTCTTGTATTACATCATGCAATTGTATTACATCGATGTATTCGTTATTATTCTTATTCTTTTAAGGTAAAAAAAACCTTTATGTTTATTACGGATCCTGTCCCTATGTACAGGTTCCTTTTATTTAAATTTCTTGGTTGAAAAAATAGAGTTAATAAAGATAGAGTATAGGTGTTCTTGAGTACAAACTGAATTAAGTAGATGAATTAAGTAGATGAATTAAGTAGATGAATTAGGTAGATGCAGATTTGAAAAACATTTATGACACTAGAGGCGCTAGTATGAAGTTTATGCATGTAATTGTAAAAGAAACGAAGCAGAATCCCTTTTTTTCTCTCAGATTTCTACAGATTCAGTGACCTCTGGCTGAATATTAATTAAACAGACCACGATAGCAATATGCATAGACGCCAAGGGGAGGGAGTTCCAGCTAGCCCAGGCAGGAAATCGGGGGAAAGTGGGGAATATATATATCTCTTTTGGAAAATATACCTTCTCAATAGAGAACTGTAAAGAGAGTTGAACGGAGCAGAGAAGAACGAGTAGTGCTGACCGCCACATTTCTAGCTTTACTGCGCAGTTAAATCCCAGCTTTAACTGCAGTACCAAACTATCTACAGCCGGTCGGGCAGGTAGACCGGCAACCTGGAGAAGGGAAGGGGTGAGTAGCTAAAATCTTTCATATGAAGATCCATTTTTAAAATTATTTGTTTTTTTTCTTATAAATCTAGAAAAACATAGAATGTTATGTTTTGGAAAAAATGTCTACCTTGTTTGAAAAGAACACACACATTGTTTTCAAATTAAATCTATTATTGAACCGCTTCAACCCCCCTCCCCCCCCCCTCTACTCAATGTGTTGACCTCTACCTTTCTATTCGACCCCCTTTAACCCCGATAGCCTCAACCAACCCTTTACCCCCTCTACCCCCCTCCCTCTCCATGTATATGTACCGTTATAATGGACTTTAAGTTGTTACTACCCATTAATATTTTCAAAACATGTTTATAAATACTTAAATAGAAGACATAATAATAGGTAGATAGAAAGAGAAAATAGATAGATAAATAGATAGATAGATAGATAGATAGATAGATAGATAGATAGATAGATAGATAGATAGATAGATAGATAGATAGATAGATAGATAAAATTATCCATGAAATAGTAATTTTAAATTTAAAAAGTTTTATACTTTTACAAAATTTATGATATACTACAGAAAACTCTGAAAATGAGGACTTAAGTTATGACTTTAAAAAGCATGGGACACAGTAATTGTTTATTTTTAGTACATAACATCTTCAATACAAAATCGTTTACTGAAATTGGGATATTATACTAAAGAAGCTTGAATATTTTTTAATACAATAGCCTGTACTGAAAAACTAATATTAAAAAGTTATCAGTGTTATTACAATAAATTATCAATTATATCATCATTTCAGTTACCGAAAGTGTATTCATATGCTGCCTGAATCAAGCTAAATCATGTTTATAAATTAAAAAGTGATTTGAATCGATCCATAAATTATAAATGACCATACAAACAAACATGTAAACAGAATTAAAGAAGATGAGAAAAATTCATGATTTACAGAAACTTTCAACCAAAGAAATAGTTTCAGCTGGACAATGTTCTGAAAAATTTTACAGATTTTTGGGAAAGGAAAATTGTATGATTAATTTAGTTGCTATAACATAGTCTTTGAAGTTTTATATATTTATAATAAGAATTTGAATTGATACAACTTATATATTTCTGTATAATTAGGTAATTATTATAACTTTAAACTTTACTTTGAAAAATGATATTAGATTTATAAATATATATATATAGAACCCCTAACTGAGAATATTTTTATTGAGGAACTCGGTAGAACCACGGGAATATTCTTCGCTTGGTTTAAAAACTCCAAATTTAGTGAGTCAACTTTTTATGGGAGAAATAAAGAAAAAATCCTGATTTGCCTAAAATTTTGACTGAAAGGTACTGTAAAGGAAAAATGAATACGCAACCAATCTGAAAACGAAGATATCCCAAAGCAACCTAATTGCAACTTAAATTTTTTCCAATCTTAATCACGTGATACAGACGGAGACATGTGACCACTATACTGAACTCTCATTGATGGGAGGTATTGTGATGTAATATGGACTGATAGATAATATTATCAATTATATCTATTAAAAATAATTATAAAATAATAATTGGAGAAAACCTAAGTTACAATTAGGTTTCATTGGGATATCTTCGTTTTCAGATTGGTTGCGTATTTGCTAAATATGAATTTTCGTATAATTTGACACAGTTTTATATCAATTTCTCGAGACAGTTTTTGCACATCTTTTGCTTTTCAGCTGGAATTTGCAATAAATATTGGATTTTTATATCTTCATTAATATCCCATCCTTCATATATGGACGCCCTCTCAATATTTATTTCAGGAAAATAATTTACGCGGCACCAGCTTTAATTAAATTTAATTATTGCAATATATTTGAACATCAAAGTTCTAGATACCTAAACAAGTTTATATATGTTTATTATTTGTTTATTTTAATTGGAAACCTTAGAACTCAACCTTAAAATAATTATTAAACAAAGAATTTGATTTGGCAAGGTGTTCTATAGAATTGCCTACTTATATTTTAAGGAGAGAAATTGGAATCATGAATAAGTTACAAAATTTGCACAGTATTCAATTTTATTGAATGTACTGTACGTTTGACCGTGATCTACACTTCCTTTCTATCCGAAATAATTTTTAGCAAAATTGGTTTACAACTATAAAGTTAATAAAGTGAAGAAGTTTGGTAGTTAGGGTAGTTGGGTTTAACCCTATCCCCGCTGGGGTACTTGAAAACCAGGATACGCTGGGGGGGGGTCAATTTGACCCCCCCCTCTAAATCCCATGTTTTATGTCCAAATATGACAAATGATACATCATTAGAAAGCTCTTGTGCTCTACTTTTAGAATCTGCAAAAAAATTTCCAAAGGAATTGAGTCTGAATTTTTTATCGCAAAATCCAGTTTTATAGTAAAAATGTTTGCAAAAAAAAATTTGTCCAAAAAATGACAAATTATACATTTTTGAAAAGCCCTTGACCATGCCATTTCAAATATGCAAAAAT
>NW_019397442.1:39934-50917 GCF_000591075.1 Eurytemora carolleeae | reverse complement strand
GGGAAAAAGTATCTAATACACCCCCCCTCTAAATCGTGAATTCATTCATACACATATGAAAACTCAAATTTGTATAAAGCATCGAATTTTTTTCAACCTTATATTAGTAATAAAATTTTAAATTAGTTATACACCCATATTCAATTTTATTTACAGAACAAAATGAAATAAAAATATCACAATTTATTAAACACGTTTTCCAGTAAACTGAATAAAATGTGTCAAGTTGCTGATAACGGCCGTTTCTATTTTATGGGTTTCAACAAAAGAATTTCACTCCAATCGAATCTTTGAGGGACTGCTCTACTAAATCTTATGAAAACGGTAGGAATTGAAGATTAGTTTATTTAATATTTAATCTATATTTGATTTGTATTTGATCTATATTAATATTTGATCTTTATTTAATCTTACAGAGTTTAAAGTTTAAAATATCTAAGGTCTATGTCGGCTTCTACTATTTAGGCTTAGCATGGCTCAAAGGAACCAAAAGTTAGTTTAGAATAAAAAAATTGTAAACAAAACATTGAAATCTGTTTTAAGTATTTGGTAAAACAAAATTTTCTTTTTTTATTTTTAGCAAGGGATATGTCTAAAAGTTCCGAGAATCCTTTAAATCTTCTAAATACATATTTGTTTGCGTGTCTGTTTGTTTGTGACCGATAAACGTCGAAACGGCTGAACCGACAGGCCAAACATTTTAGCGGAACCTCACATGACCCAAGGGCAGGGTTATTGATGCTTAGAATTACAAACATACATCTCCAAAAATTTCAGGTTTTCGTAAAATTTTGAAAATCCACGAAAAAAATGTAAATCCGCAAAAGTTTTCAATATTTTCATATCGAAGGGAAAATGCTGAGCAATTGAGCAAACAGTTAAAAGTTGAAATAAAGGATTGGTACGAAGCACCCTAATAGCTATGTTTATATAAATGACAACATTTTGTGACATTTTTATGAGAACTATGAATGCGTAACTCTTTACGTGAAAAGGCTATTGCCTTTAGTCTTTATACTATGACGGTCTTTGCAAACAAGAAGCAAAGGCCTTGCAACCCGTTTATATTATTGCTACAAAATTTTAATAAATTGTATTTGTATGATTGCCTTGAAATTTGCACATTTATGCATTTTAAAATTGTGTAAATTGTTATAAATAAGTTGTATCAAGTTTCTATAAATTTATTCCAAATAGTCATATTATTGTTAGTATTTATTGATCAGTAGATCAGGTCTTTAACCTTTATATATTTTTATAATATTATTAAGTTTATAGGTATACAGATATACATATGCCAAGACAAAAGACTATTTGTTTCTACAATTTCATTTATAAACAAGAAACAAAGATATTAGGCCGGACAAAATGAGAAAATATGACAGGACATAACAGGGCATGACATGTCAGGACAAGATATTACCAAATATGACAAGATATGTTAAGATAAAACCAAGAAACTAAAAGATAGGACAAGAAGGAGAGATAGGACAAAATAGGACAAGCTTGGAAAAGATACTTCTTAAAAGGGATCGACAAAAAAGAACAAACTAGGACAAAAAAGATTTCGCTAGGACAAAAAAGAACAAACTAGGACAAAAAAGAACAAACAAGGACAAAAGGAGAACAAACTAGGACAATAGGACAAAAAAGAACAAACTAGGACAAAAAAGAACAAACAAGGACAAAAAAGAACAAACTAGGACAAAAAAGAACAAACTAGGACAAAAAAGAACAAACGAGGACAAAAAAAGACCAAACGAGGACAAAAAATAACAAACGAGGACAAAAAAGAACAAACTAGGACAAAAAAGAACAAACGAGGACAAAAAAATCTAGCTAGGACAAAAAAGAACAAACTAGGACAAAAACAGAACAAACTTGGACAAGATTTTACCACGTAATTGTTGTATCAATTTATTAAATAAAATCAGTAAATCACGTTGTCTATCTGTATAACCTGTTGATAAGGATCAGACTAATTGAAATTTGAAATAGTATTTGTTAACTCTAAAAAGAATATTTCTTGCTTCCTACAGTTTTTAGCTTCGAAGTTCTCATTTTTATTTTTAACTTTCAACTTCTTAATAACTGAAATAAAACCATTTTCCAGTTGCAACAAATCCAAAAATCTTATATGTCATAAAAATATTAAACCTGGTGAAGTGCCAGGCGTAATCCGAAAAATTTAAAGAATTTTATTTAGCCTTTGTTCCACTAGAACGCTCAAACTAATTTACTTTTTCAACGTCATTGGGTAGGGTGGAGGACGGTCAAACGGCTCGTCAGTGTTAAAACAAAATAGTCCATAACTTTTTTATCAATTAAGCTACAGATCTATTTCTTTTATTTGGTAATAAGTATCAAAAGTAAAAATAAATATTTTTTTCATTTTTCCAACGTACTTTTAAAACTTTCTTTTTAAACCTTAACCATTAAACTCAGAGGTCATTTTTTTTACTGTTCTGGCCTTGAAAAGTTAGACTAGAGATATATGTATCCCACTCCCCTGGGTTTGCTAAAAATATGTCAGCCAATTCGATCCAGCTGTTTGACCAGCTATAGCTAACAATTATACAAATATATATATATATGAGCGAAAAGGATTCTTATATAGATAATATATAAAATCCATTCATTAAATACGTCGCTAAATTTCGAGAGAAAAAAAATGAGTTTAATATTTTAAAAAATAATATGGGTGTTATTTTAATTATAACTGAATGTCAGACCTGTCGGCTTTTTGGGACGGTTTTTTTATGAATTTATCCTAATAGATATCCAACAACATATTAGTTAGCGATCTATTTCATTTTTATCCTTCACATCCTTGATAAGATCATCTGGATGCGTAATTTCAAGTCAAATTCCCTTTCTCAGTGTACTGCAGAGTCATTTAACATAATTTACAGAATTTCTTACTTTAAAAGATGGAAAAACGGAATATCTTCCAAATTCTAGCAAGATCAAATGCTCTAAACGGTGTAAATCTTTAAATTGATGATCTCTTGAACTATAACGTCTGCGGTAATCCATTTAAGTTTCATTCTTTTTCTTTAAAGTTAACCCTCTCAGGTTTACAAAGAATCAAAATAGAAGGAAAAAAACTTTATTAACAATAGTTTTGTTTAAGAAAACAGAATGAAGACTTGTCAGTTGTTAGTTCTACTGTTCCTATGTTTTGCTGCTCTTGCTTCAGGGAAAAAGTATCTAATACAAACACAACAGGTAAAATGTTAGAAAATCTCAACGATGTCTTCGAATTACCGCACACCTTAATCTGACAATTAACAATCTGTGAGAGTTGAGATAGGGGAGTGTGCTACGTACTGTCTAACTTCCCAAGGCCAGAACATAAAAAAATAGACCTCTATATTTGATAGTTTAGGTGTTAGGTAGGTTTACAAAAACTACGTCGGAAAATATAGAAAAATATTTATTTTTACTTTTGACAATTATTAGCAAAATTCAAATATTTAGATCTGTAGCTTAATTGATAAAAATTTATGAACTATTTTTAATTTGTTTTTAACACTGACGACCAGTTTGACCGTCCTCCACTCTTCCCAATGAAGTTGTAAAAGTTAAGTAGTTTTAGCGGTCTAGTAAATTACTAGGCTTCCAGGTCGCTCTGCGCCCGTCTTCCATTTAATTTTTTTATTGTACCTATATCTGTAAGCATCTTCTCTTTTACAATAAAAAACAATAACAAAAAAGTTCGCAAATTTAGTAATATTTTGTGTGGCTTTTAAAAAATGCAGACATTTTGGAGACAAATTTTTGTAGATCCATAAACCTTCCTATGGGTTCGTGTTAGTTGCCTTAAATATTTATGGTCCGATCGGTTCGGCTGTTTTGACGTTTATTGGATACAAACGAACAGACAAGCAATACTTATATATTTAGACTGCAGAGGGGGGAAACCACCCCCTTCACCCCCCCCCCCCCCCTTGTGACAGAGATAACAATTTTTTTTTCAGGGTCATAGACCTCCTGTGAATGGAAGTGTGAATGGAACAGATTACACCTGGGGTTGGGGAGGATGCTGGGGCTGTAGAGGATGGGGATGGGGGGGATGGGGTGGAGGATGGGGTGGATGGGGATGGGGGAAATAGGGAGAGAATTGGGATGGGTACCCATTCATTGTAATTTGAAAAAAGTATCAAAAATATATCTTCACAACGATTTTATCTGATTATTTATTGTTTAATAAAATTATTTATTGTGTCATAACACCAATACAGGACAATGGTTGGAAAAAGGACATAAAATTAGATATCCATGTTTTTATTCGTGAAAACTGAGAATTTTCAATCATAATTCTTCTAGAAACTAAAAAGTAGGGTTTACAACGCACGTTGAGTTTCTCTTTGCGCAATTCCGAGCAATTCCACGCAATTCCACGCAATTTCACACCACTCCGCGCAACTGAATTTTGATTGAAAATTCTATTACAGAGACGACTTGTGCATTTTTTGCTGCAAGAAAAACCATTATTAAATATCAGAATAAAATACTTTTAAGCTTACAGGGATGACACTTAGACATTCTCAAAACTCTTCAAATATGACGATCCAAATTAAATTGAATATTGAATTTAGAATTTGATTTTATTTGCTAAATAATTTTTCGTTGAGAGGAAAGGGTTTAAGATTGCATAAAACCCAGAATGTAAGGAAAAGTTTGGTAAAATCTGTACAGTCGTCTTCGAAGTCTCATCATTTGTGGGTAACCCTGCATACAAAAACAAACATTTGTGGGTAACCCTGCATACAAAAACAAACATTTGTGGGTAACCCTGCATACAAAAACAAACATTTGTGGGTAACCCTGCATACAAAAACACACAAAGTTAACTTCCACATTATTGATCAGATAAAGGTTTTCAGTTTATCGATGTGAATCTGGCATTCTTCTTTAAACATGAAGGGGCCACTTGAAATCAAAATAACACGTCCATTAAAGACTTTATTCCTGTAAATATCGATTATGTTCAGCAAAATACTCAAATGATAATTATGGCAACAAAATCTGTTCAATAGTTTTTAATTGTCTTACATATCTAGTCTTTTTCGTGTTTAAAGGAATTGAGTCTTTGCAACAAATCCCAATTTTCTAATACCTATACATCTACAACCAAATTATGTAAACCTTTGATATTTCAAACTTTAATTGTTTGATATAACAAAAGTGATAGTTTGAAATATCTAAAGTCTACAATATTGGGTTGTTAAGATATAAGGATTTAAAAAACAGAGTTTGTGGCAAAGACTCAATTCCTTTGCTGATTATATCTGTATTCTTTCTCTGCAGCTTCTGTTTTTAAATAAATGAAAGTCACACTTTTATACGTCCTCAAAAGTGGATCTTCCTTGTGCGTCCTTATTAATTCGTCCAACTGAAAGCTTCCATGCAACATTGCATATGGGATGTTGGGAGTGTAGTAATGTTTTATTTCTGCTTTTCTTTGATCCTTTCCATCCTCCATCTATAGGACTGAACCCAATTGATAAAGAGAAATCACAAAATAAGAATTCGAGACAAGGTTGACATTTTCCGTCATTCATTTATTATATTACATTCCGTAAATGTAATATTAAAAGCATCCCTGTAGAAAAAAAAAAACGTGGAAACATGATATTCTGTAATCTAATGTTGTAAACTTAGACATAATGACATTATTCATTGAAACTGTGTCCTTGATTGTTTATCGAGCACTGAGATCTTTGTGCGTAAATCTATCAAAAAGAGTTTGAATTTCTTTAGAACTCAGTGTTTGCTGCATACAATGTGAACTCAACACAGCTGATCCATAACTTGTGTCCCTAGAAATTTCTGAATCTTTTACATTACAAGCATTACATTACAAGTACATTACATTAAATGTAGATTACATTACAAGTACATTACATTACAAGTACATTACATTACAAGTACATTACAATACAAGTACATTGCATTACAAGTACATTACATTACAAGCTACCTTACATTACAATTACATTACATTACAAGCGGTTTAAACATTTCTTGCATCGTCTAGGAAGTAAATAACAATAATTCTTGAATATAAAAAAAGTGTTCAACAGTTAGAAGTGTTTCTGTAGATTTCGCTCAGACAACCTTGATTAGTCAATGGTGAAAAGGACACTGTTGGGAATCGAACATGCCACTAATCAAATGGAGGGTCTCTTGAAATTACACCATACGGTTCAATACGTTGATAGTTAGACAAGAGGGTGGTTTTCAAATCTGATTAAATTAAATCATTCATTTTTGGCAGAAAATCTCTGTATATAAATTTAATCATTACAAATCACAGGCGGACTCTATAGCCAGGAGCAGCTGAACCCTCGATCTGTAGACAAAATTCTTTGATAAAGGAATTGAGTCTTTGCCACAAACTAAAATTTTCCTATCGTTACAACTTTGCAACCCAATTTCGTAGGCCTTAGATATTTCAAACTATGAATTCTGGTAGATCAAATAATTTAGTTTGAAATATCAAAGTTTTACATAATCCAGTTACAGAGATATCGGGTTTAGAAAATCTGAAATTGTGACAAAAACTCAGTTCATTTGTGAAAAAAAACTGAGGATAAAAACTGTAGAGGCATGAATCGATGCTTACTGCTGAGGCAGATGTTAATACATAATAGCACTCTATTCAGTTTCTATACTCTCAGGTGAAACTAGCTGAAGCATAAATTTATATTTGTGTTCAATTAATTATAGATTATTTATTCCATAAAATCCTTTGAAGTAAATAATCAAAAATAAATTGTATTGAATTAATATAATTTGTAATACATTAGAGAACAATTGTCAACAGTTTTTATTCTCCAGTTAGCAAACCCTCAGGTGGGAAAACTAAATAAATCACACGTATTTGGAATCCAGCAGAGTTCAGTGGTGGATACTGTGAATACTACCTCTTAGAGAATTTCTAAAAGCTATACCTTTAAAGGGACTCCTACATGTTACCCTGCTATACAAAGGTGGCAATGTCTGATTCACAACGGTATCCTTAAAGTGAGTGACCGGCTAGGTCACATATTTGAATCAAGAGTGCAGTATTATAGAGATAAATTTCAGGATTCATTTGTAACAATGAGACGTTTTTATGGTGTAAACTCGTTTTTAAATTTTCCCTAGAAAGGGATAGTCAGCAAAAGAAACGTTATTTTCTTCAATTATTTAAAAACCCTCAATATACATTTGTGAAAAAACATCAATGGCAGAATAAAACATTTATTTATGATCATCAGATATGGTTTTGATTCCGGAAATATACAGGAAACGTTTATCAAGCAGTACAGAAATAATAAACCGTGTAAACGTCTCATTGTTAGGAAATGAGTCCTAATTTTTTTTCTTTATAACGCTGCACTCTCGGTTCAGATACTTTACCTGGCCCGTCTCTCCCTTTAAAACTAATATCTAATCAATAATTTGTAAAATATCTGTTTAAAAAGCGTGTAAGGGTACCGTTGTGACTCGGGAATCGCCACCTTTGCACAGAAAGTCACTTGAAAGTGCGCTTACTTTCCCTTTGAGCATCAAGCCTCAAATTTTTCTAGACAGGATCAACTTTGAAGTTTCACAACATTTATGCTTTTAATTTTATCTGACTAGTTTGCAATCTAGGTTCAAATATTTAATTGGCAAAATACTGATAGATTTTTTGTAAGTGCTTGAACATTATGGTTCACAAAGAAATCTGAATCTAAATAAAATCTAAAATTTTTAGGATGAAAACTTTTGAACTTATAGTTCTCCTGGTTATATGTTCAGCTGCTCTTACCTCTGGGAAGAAATACCTAATACATACCCAACATGTAGGATTCTTAAATATCAATATATTCATCATTTACATTTGTCTAAAGCAAAATTACATTAAACAACATTGATTTTTACAACGCTCAAGTTTCTAAAAATTAAATGATTATTCTTACAATTGTACTATTTGTGAAATATCATGAATACAAAGAGTATGATCCATCAACTATAAATCTAAAGCTCAATATGACTTTCTGTGCTTCCAGAGAAAAAATACCCCATTTTTAAAACAATTATGCCACAATATAATATTGGTAGTTTGGAAACATTTTCAGTGCCACCACGTATACAAGGGTGTGCGCAAACTTTTTTCGGTATGAAATTTCAGCAAACTTTTTTATCTGTGCAATTTTCAATTTTTGTCTTCCAAAAAATACGGGATTATCTGTGGAATATAAATTTACACAATATGCGGAATTTGCGCTCAACGATTTTTGTATTCTTCTGGAAACCCTACTGGAACTCACTCTCTTAGTATAGACACCTAGCTGGTAGAGATGGGCATCTATAGTATAAACACCTAGCTGGTAGAGATGGACATCTATAGTATAGACACCTAGCTGGTAGAGATGGGTATCATACAGTATAGACACCTAGCTGGTAGAGATGGGCATCTATAGTTGTTAAAACAAATTCGAAATATAAGGAAGACGATTTTTCCGACTCAAATGCCGACGTTAATTCTCTAAATGTGTGTGTACACAGGAAGCAAGCACACCACATGTGTCAAATCCCCGCTCACCTTAGCTCCCGCTCCACCCGGCAGTCAGCCACATACACTCAAGACATCCACAACTCCACCCTGGCTCCTTTGTGATGATGATTCAGATACAGAACTAAGTGCAGAAGACACTGCTTACACCTAGCTTCCGCGCTCCACAATGTTCCAGAGATCCGGGCGGATATCAGACGTCCTTCCATTATCCTGTATACAGGATAAGTCCGCAATCTCTCTCCCTGAGACTAAGCCTGATTGTAAGTAAGCCTGCCAAATCCTGCCGTCAAGATTGATGATCTGCACCACCATCATGAAGCTCTACAAACTCTTTCCAACCGATATTCGTCTATAGTTTCTTTATTAATTTCTATACCAGCCAATTTAAGCCCCACTCGGGAAAATATTTCATAACCTTTTGTTTTTATAAATAAAGATTAGAAATACCGTTAGATCTCTTTTATTTTATCATATTGACTTTTAAAGTCAACAATAGTATAGACACCTAGCTGGGAGAGATGGGCATCTATAGTGTAGACACCTAGCTGGTACAGATGGGCATTTATAGTATAAACACCTAGCTGGTAGAGATGGGCATCTATAGTATAGACACCTAGCTGGTAGAGATGGGCATCTATGATATAGAAACCTAGCTGGTAGAGATGGGTATCTATAGTATAGACACCTAGCTGGTAGAGATGGGCATCTATAGTATATACACCTAGCTGCTAGAGATGGGCATCTATAGTATAGGCACATAGCTAGTAGAGATGGGCATCTATAGTATAGACACCTAGCTGGTAGATATGGGCATCCATAGTATAGACACCTAGTTGGTAGAGATGGGCATCCATAGTATAAAAACCTAGCTGGTAGAGATGGGCATCTATAGTATAGACACCAAGCTGGTACAGATGTGCATCTAAAGTATAAAAACCTAGCTGGTAGAGATGGGCATTTATAGCATAGAAATAAAAAACTGTTGTTTTTTTAAATGAACAAAAACAGAACGATTTTGAAATCATTCTAACAAACTTGAGAGAATGGTCAAATTTTACGAAATGGACAGTACAATTTCGATGAGCTGAGTAATTTAGTATTATTTTGCTATGAGCTGATTCAGTACAAGTACAATCAAAATTCTCACCACTACAAGTCTTAAGTATTTACTGACTGGACCGATTGTCCTGTTTCTTAGGTTACAACCCAAAGCTCTGTGAAATGCATTAAAAATGAATATTTTAAAAAATCTATTTAGGATTCCCAGCCACCCCCGCCTATGATGAAACCTGGGAATGGAACTGGGAATGGAACAACTGGAGAGGATTACTGGTGGGGGGGATGGGGGAATAGGGGTGGTTGGGGTTGGGGGAGAAGAGGATGGGGATGGGGCAGAAGATAAAATTATTATTTTGGTGAAAAATTAGAACTCGTTCATTAATATCTATAGTAATTATTATAAATTAAATTATATTAATAAAATTACGATTATGTACAGAATAAAAATTTACATTTAGCTATTTTTGATAAGGAAAATGAGTGTTTTCAACAAACTCAAATTGTTGTAATCCCTACATCTTTGCAACACGATGTTCTCCATCTCCGGCTTAAAGAACGAGTTTGATACTTCCAGCAGGCTAGCAAGTGAAAAATTCTGAGGAAAGCCAAATCTTGAACTTTTAAGCCACTTTTTAATACATGGTATTGTAAATGCAAACTTCTTTCTTGTGTTTATGTCGATGATTTTGGAAATTTTCAGTTTAATATTTGTAGATTTACATGAAATTAGAGACGAAAGGTGGGTGGACAATGTACAGTGTACACCCTTTATTATAACCATTATATATAAGATTATAACATTTTTGTCAATTCAAAAACATAGAAATATTTCTATTAGCAATGTTATGACTGATGCTTTGTAGCACAGCCCTGTTTCTAATATCAGTTGCTGCATTCTTTAGTCCCATATTTTGATCTTGTACGAATCTAATTAGACTGCCACCAATTCACAAAACTTAATATGTTTTTGAGAAATACTTAAATTTGCACTTTTATTGTATTTCATTATTCAAGTATTACACAAAAACTACAATGTTTAGTGAATTGGTGGTAGCTGGTCGCTCTAGTATTCCGAGTCCATTAGCGCCTGATCCAATCAGGGTTCAGCCATGTGTTTGGTGTCTATTCTGAACCAATAGAAATTGTATGGCGGTAACGTCTATCTTTCTATCTAGCTCATTATCCAATCAGGGATAAATCCTTATATCAGCGCTATAGCAGTAAATGGAAATATTTACTTCTACTGAAACTATGGTGATCTAGTCAGATTTGTACATGATGCTCCCAGTGGCGTATATAAGGGGGGTTATTGGGGTTATTTACCCCCCCCCTAGAATCCTGGGGGTAAATACCCCCCCCTAGAATCCTGG
>NW_019397442.1:17096-39491 GCF_000591075.1 Eurytemora carolleeae | reverse complement strand
GACTTCAGAAACTACTGCAGGAACTGCAGAGAAGTAATATTAATTATTCTCTGCAATCGTAAACATGTTTCTTTCTTTGCCTAATAGATTTATTAGCTATTAAAAGATTGTATTCAAGGTAGAAGATTTAATTTAACCTTGGAATTGGGATTTAGAGTTTCATGTCGTCTTGACAGTCTCATCCTTTGTGGGTAACCCTGTATGTGAGAAACATAATAGAAACAACGAAAAATCACTCATTCAGCCGTAAATTTCTTAAATAGCCATCACATTAAGAAGACGACATTTAAAGAAGTTGTTTGAAATTGTAAAAAAAGGAGGTAGTTTAATTTAGATTTTAGCAGGTAAACTAAGTCAATTTTCGTATTGTGGGAGCAGAGACAAATTGTTCAGGGTAGTCTGAAGAATAAGAAAATATTATTAAAATCACAATATTTACTGTCATTACTTAGGCGTTACAGATTTTGTAAAAAAAAAGTTTCTTTTGCAATTTTCTCTTAACACATTGCACATTTTCACACAAGGGTTCCCTTCAAAACTAAAGTGTATTTTATGGTGCGTCATTTTTAAAATTGATATTGCTCTTAAAAATAAGCCATTTTTTAGGCAAATCAGAATTTAGATTTGGAAAAAAAAAGTTTTACAGTTTACATTAAGAGGAATCATCCTTATTACATATTAACACTGAAATATAAAGATCTAAATATATATTTATAGCGTGACGCTGCTGGATTTTTAAAAATCACACTTTAAATCCCTAAATGTACCATTTAAAAAAGTAGTTTTGCCCGGAAGAGTCAAATGTGGTGGCCCGGAAGGGGAAATAGTGGTGGCTCATGGCTGCCGGAAGAGAAAAAAGCTAATATGTGGCCCGGAAGGGGAAATAGTGGTGGCTCATGGCCGCCTGCCTTCCCCCGCTCCTATAACATCTAATTGCAATATGTCATGAACACTGATAATATTTGCCTGATACAAAAGATCTTATTTCCTAGATATACAATCTCAAAATCAAGAATTTCATTTTTATGATTTATTTACAGTATTAGATTAACAAGCTGAAGTGTCCGGCGTTGCCCGTGAAACTTTCAAAAATTCAAATTTTGAAGAAAAAAATTCGATTAAAAAATAAATTTTGATTTTTGAAAAAATGAAATTCGATTTATTTAGTCCATTTTACCCCCGGGGTACTCAAGGGTTGCCTTAAAAATGTTAGCTAATTTGGTCCAGCCGTTAAGCCAGCTCTGGCTGACATATATATGCATAAATATAAAAAAGGCTTGCACCTTCTTGATAAAAAGAAAATTTCTGTCCAAAAACTTTATAGCCCTGCGAACCAAAAGAATAGTGTTATTAATAGTTATTGTATGTTTATGTTTGATTATTATTACAAACACATGCATTATTGAAAGTAGTTAGTGGATAGTTTTCAACAAAACTAATTATTGTTTCAATATTTAGAGCTGTTCTAATATTTTTAACTTTATCATGCATTGTTATTTAAAATCATGTTTCAAGGGGTTTGATTGATTAATTGTTTATTTGTTCCAGTTCCAGCACATCCTGGTGTACCTCATACACACTTAAAGAGAGGAGTCGCGAAAAATGAAAAATTATCGATGGTGATTGCTTCTAATATTACTTATATCTGTTGCGTCTATAAGGAGAAAATTATTAAAAACGAATCATACCGAAGAACGTTATAGCGTCCATACAAATTAAGAAGTTGGAATATTCAACTTGATCGTAAAAATAATCAATTTAATTCCAAACAAATCATCATCAATTTTTTTTGACGCATTTGTTTATTATAGTTGATATTTAATAATACTTTTTTTATTTATTACTTGTTTCATATACGACAAACTTTAAACAGCGATCCAATCCATACTTCATCTCTTTTTTGATAGGTCATCTTTTAGAAACTTTAAAAAAAAATCCGCGAAACTATTTTTTACATTTTGCCTTTTTCTGAAAATCTGTACATTTTAACTATTAGAGGCATAATTTTAGGGAATAATTGATAAATACAGGGAATGTTGCAATCAACATGCAGCGAATACGCGCTGAAATACAGGGATCGCTCGACTCTCTTAAATTCAAGAAATATTGCCTTTGTATTTCTTGATATATATTTACTGTCAGTTTGCAGGATTACTAGTATTAAGTAATTTCACTATTACATAAGTTTTTGATTATTAAACTTTTAGTTTCTGTGGTTTCCCTCTGGTGAGGGAAGGCGGGGGTGCAGACAAACGAACTGACCTCTTGTGCCTCCTAATTCACAGAATTGACCTCCTAGCCAATTAAAATCATCTTAGTGCCTCACCCTATGTCTCCGAACCCCCGCAACCTTTACTCCACGTCCAGCATTCTTATCTCCAATAACAAATATTTGGCTTTCACATTCCCCAAAAACCTTTTTTTTCGAAAAATCTCAAAATGATCTGAAAATTTTTAATAATAAATAAACAATTTGCCTCAAAATGTCAAATCTTCTTTTTTTGTTTTTCTAAATTTCACAAATTCTTAAACTTATGAATAACTATTTCAGCTTTATATAAATCTTATATCATTTCAAAGGTGTATCATGTACGAATCTAGCTGTATAAGCAACAATTCACAAAACATAATAGTTTTAGTGAAATACTTTAATTTTGTACTCACAAAAACTATTATGTTTTGTAAATTGGTGCTCATATATTTAGATTCGTACATGATACACCTTGCGTTGAAATGATATAAAATTTGTATCTTTATTTAAAGCTGCAATAATTATGCAAGTTTAAGAATTTGTGAAATTTAGAAAAACTGAAAAGAATTTTTAATCTGAATTAAAGTTGACTTTTTAAAACAAATTGTTTATGTATTGTTAAATACTTTTTGAACATATGTTGACGAAAGCAATATTAAATGTGTATTCTAACTATAGCCAGCTGGCAAAAAACGGCCCAAAAACTACCCAGAAACGAACGTGTCAAAACAATCGTTTTTGGACGTTCTATTTTTTTAGTAAATTCAGAGTTTAACATAATATAGTAATATAGTGAAATCTTTGAAGTTTTATTAAACATTTTTCTAAAAACGATCCAAAACTATCCAAAACGATCCAAAACTATCCAAAACTATCCAAAACGATCCAAAACGATCCAAAACTATCCAAAACAATCCAAAACTATCCAAAACTATCCCAAACGATTCAAAACTATCCAAAACTATCCAAAACGATCCAAAACAATTCAAAACAATCCAAAACTATCCAAAACGATCCAAAACTATCCAAAACTATCCAAAACAATCCAAAACTATTCAAAACTATCCAAAACGATCCAAAACTATCCAAAATTATCCAAAACGATCCAAAACAATCCAAAACGATCCAAAACAATCCAAAACGATCCAAAACGATCCAAAACGATCCAAAACGATCCAAAACTATACAAAACGATCCAAAACGATTAACAACACTTACTATAACATGTACACAAATCCCTCACCCCCCCTTTACGTTTTCAGCAAAGCATTTCGTGTTTTAATCTAGTTGTTTCATGGTTTTATTAGTTGTACTTAAACATTTTCCTCGAAGAAGACGACATTTTGATTAGCAGTCCACATGAGACACATGACTTCTAAAACCTCAATACAAATGCTGAACTAAGTGAACTCTGCACTCTGCAGCCTGCAGTCGACAATGCGCCTTATGGTGTTCAATAGGCTTAACCCCATCTCAATTCGGCTCTTTAGTCTAATAGATTAAGGATTCATGCCCAAGATATCCAACTTTTCAAAGCCAGCTCATTAATCAAACAAAAATTTGGCCTCTAACTCAACAGGGATGTTAAATATATCAAAAAATGTAAGTTTTAGAACTGTTGCTTTATAAATAAAAGTTTGGGCTAAATTTTTGATTTTCAGTATTTACTTACAGCTAATTACAAAATTTTCAGTATTTACTAACAGATAATTACAAGATTTTCAGTATTTACTTACAGCTAATTACAAGATTTTCAGTATTTACTTACAGCTAATTACAAGATTTTCAGTATTTACTTACAGCTAATTACAAGATTTTCAGTATTTACTTATACAGCTAATACAACCATGAAACTGTGGAATATTCCAGGAAACATTTTAGCAGGCTTACAGTTCCGATGGCGAAGATGTCGGGTAAATAATTCTGGACTTTGGATATTCGATGTTCGATGTCGTAAACTGAATGTTAACAGGTGACAATATTTAAGTTAATGTTGTTGTTGCAAATATTGAAAGAAACATAAAACTGTGGAATAGGACAACCTTATTGTAGTAAGTTCTCAGACTAACTTGAGTATTCTGGTTCTTATTTAAGTTTTACCATTAGCTTCAAAATCACCTTGCTAATTCATGTACTACAGTGTAGGCGATTATATCAATACAATGAAGACGACTTTCGATATAAAGCAAGCTGTTAAACAGCATTGATACATATAAACAAAAAAGTCAAGAGAACCTGTCAATTTAAAAAGCTTCTCTTTGATTATCTGTAAACTTGTAATTCGAAAAAAACTTGTTAACCTTCAAAACTTAAATAAAAAAGTCGTCTTCATTGTATTGAGAAAAGTGCATATACTGTATTAAAAATCAAAACTTGAATCGAACAGTCGTCTCCATATTCTACAGTTTTATGGGCCTCCCTGTATTCTGAAACATTTTCTTCATCGTTGCACAGTAATCAATAGATCCACTTTCACATACAGGGTGTCCCACGAAACATGACAGTATGCAGGACGACTTGAATGTCGTCTTGATTTTTGATATAATTTGCTGCGTTTATTTGTCAACCTAATTTTAAAAGTAAATTTTTTAGAGAAAATAATCACAAAATTTCCCTTGTCCTGCCATTTCCAAAATGTGGTCTGCCTTTTTTGTGCTTTCAATATTGCCGGAGATATGAAGAATTTCGTTCAGATTTCGACAATTTTGCTTTTATTTAACAAAATTGAAATCTGAACCAAACTCTTTATATCTCCGGTAATATTGAAAGCACAAAAAACGCAGACCACTTTTTGGAAATGCCAGGGCTAGGAGAATTATGTGATAATTGTTTCAAGAATCATACATGTTAAAGTAGATAGAAGACTAAACGTCACAAATAAATTCAAATATCAAAGACGACTTTCAAGTCGTCTTCGTATTGTCATGTTTCGTGGGACACCCTGTATGTATCCATCAAACAACTCCCTCCCGGCCCCCTCCCCCCCCATACTCCATATTGGTCTTACATGGTTTAGTTGATCAATTTCCACATGTTTGAATTGAAAAAATAAAAAAAATTAAGGGAAAGGGACAAACCGTACTCTGTATGTTGGATAAAATCTATCTATCTATCTACCCTTCTATCAATCTATCTATCTATTTATCTATCTATCTATCTATATATATCTATCTATCTATATATATCTATCTATCTATTTATCTATCTAACTATCTATCTATCTAACTATCTATCTATCTTTCTATCTATCAATCTATCTATCTATCAATCTATATATCTATCTTTCTATCTGTTTAAATATTTGTGTGTAAGTATACTCGTTTACCAATAAAAAGATGATTTGGCCCCAGATATAGACATTTCTCTTCAAATACAACAGGACAGGAAATAAAGGCAACATAGGAAATAAAGGGACCTCAGGAAACACAGGAAATATAGGTATCTCAGGAAACACAGGAGATAAAGGGACCTCAGGAAACACAGGAAATATAGGGAGCACAGGAAACATATGAAATAAAGGAAGCACAGGAAACACAGGAAATTAAGGAAGCTTAGGATTCACAGGAAATATAGGTATCTCAGGAAACACAGGAAATGTAGAGAGCACAGGAAACACAGGAAACACAGGAAATGCAGGAAATACAGGAAATACAGAAAACATAGAAACAAAGCGAATATAGGAAATACAGGAAACAGGAGATTATCTTAATTTGTACCAAATTTACTCAAATCCAGTTGGAAGATTTTGGAGCCTTTAAAGTTGTCATTTTTACATCTGCAAGCATAAAATTATGTTCATTGAATAGGAAATTGTACGTAGATTTTAATAATGGTTTCAATCTTGAAATCTGTAGACCCTTATTCCCTGATTTTTTTATTTGATTTGAGGAAATATGGGAAACACAGGAAACATGCAATATTTCAAACTAAATTAAATTGTCTTAATCTGTTTAAGTTTTTTGGGGAAGGGGGCAGGTAGCCTGGGAGGGGATATGGGGCCCCTACAAGGGGGCAGGTAGCCTGGGAGGGGATATGGGGCCCCTACAAGGGGGCAGGTAGGCTGGGAGGGGATATGGGGCCCCTACAAGATGAATCAAATAAATGTTTAAACTCAAAAGGTTTTTTTGCATTTCTTTTTCTCTGTTTATTCTCCAATGAACAAAGAAACAAATATATTTGAGCAACATTTACGATTGTGTTCACATTTTCTGCATTAGAATTAACTTTGCATTTAGACTTTTAAACAAATCATTTTATTATATATATACTATATATATTATATATATATAGTGTCTTTACAACATTTCAAGTTTATTGTGGAAATTACAAAGGTCAAATCTATTATTTTACTTTTTTGTTTTTAAATTAAAAAAATATTTATTTTTACTTTTTACATGTATCTATTTTTCAAGGTCTTTTAACTAATAAATTTTAGATTTGTAGTTCAAATAATGAAAAAGTTACCTTATGCAAGAAAATAATCAAATATATATAATGAAACTAAAATTAAACTATATAAAATGAAGTTTAAAAAGTGAAGAAGTTTAAACGCTGTAGTGTAACTGTAACCTGTTTTTAGGTTATTAAGAAAAACCAAATTTTGCCCAATGGGTACAGTCGTTTTGACGTTTATTGGATACAAACAAACAAGCAAAGTATATACATATACGTTTTTGGGGCGCTTCGTGCCCATCGTCTATTTTAACTAATTAATATCTGTGAGCATCTTCACTTTGTACACTATAAAATTGAAACAAAAAAATTCGCGGATTTTCCAATATTTTTTTGCAAATTTTTACAAATAACATAAGCATTAGGATACAACTTTTTGCAACTCTGAGCATTCATAAACCTTCCCAACAATCAAACAATTAAGCAATGTATATATATATATATATATATATTAGTGTCTCTGTCTATATGCCAATCTATCTTGCCTTTGCATTCTACAATACGTCCTATGCCTGTTATCTTCAACTAGTTAGTTATCTATTGTATATTGTATATACTGAACAAATCGTCATCGTATTAAAGGACTTAAATATCATGTTTTATCAACTTTCTTTCAACCCCACTACTGCAATCATATACAAATATATACAGTTACAATGAATGTCGGATGCCAGTCTGTTTCTTAGACTATTCCTTGTTCTAATCTTTCTATCTATCTATCTCTCTATCTATTTATATATCTACTTAATTTGATTTAATAAATAAATATATAACTTCTATCTATCTATCTATCTATCTATCTATCTATCTATCTATCTATATATATATCTATTTAGCTATCTTTCTATCTTTCTATCTATCTATCTATCTATCTATCTATCTATCTATCTTTCTATATATTTATCTATTTATCTTTATTTCTATCAATTTATTTATCTATATATCTATTTATCCCTTCCTCAACTTTTAAGAAATATGGTTTGAATACAGTTTTTGCTAACGACAAGCTTTTTTAAAGATCTATAATAAATAACATAATTAAATTAAATTGAAGTGAACGTCGACAGTCCCTTTAAAGGGAGAGACAGGCTAGGTTATATATTTAAACCGAGAGTGTAGTATTATAGAGAACTTTATGGTGACAAATTTCGAAGCAAAAGCGTAAGTTCCTATGTAAAATTTCAATGGAATTCTTACTTAAAAAATATGCAACAAAAAACCTCTCATTGTTATCAAATGATTCGAAAATATGTCTCTAAAAGAATGCTCTCTCGGTTCAAATATGTTACCTAGTCAACCTCTCCCTTCAGGAGATTAACAATGAAGTTACTACTAGAATTGTTTTTTATATGAAATGACATGATAATGATATTAATTTTACAAATACCAATAAATCTTATAGCTTGGGAACCCAGATTTGCCTGAAAACTAAACTTTCCATGTAAAAGTCAACCCACTTAACTTTTAAAGCTGAATATATTTCCTCGTTTCTCTGTCAATTTACCGAATCAAAATTTGAGGCAAATCGGTCATGTGGTTCATGAGTTGTACAACTTAAAACAGTAAAGTACGATCAGAAAAAACCTTGTTTTACAATATTTTATGTACATGGTTGAAATTCGTTTCATTATCAGACTTATTAGAGCATTTTTACTGATACTAGGCTTTTAGGGCGCTTCGCGCCCATCTTCTATTTAAATTGTGAACATGTTCTTTTTGTTTACATTTTAAAACAAAGAAGAAAAAATTTTGCGGATTTTTAAAAAAAAAATCCCGGAGTTTCAAGAATTTAAATTTTTTTACAAAATCAAAAACCTTTAAAACACATTTTTTTTAATTTTTATCAATCATAAACCTTCCCTGTGGTCACCTGATGTCCCATAAAAAATGTGGGCCCGATCGGTTAAGCCGTTTTGACGTTTATTGGATACAAACAAACAGACGGACAAACAGACAAACAGAGACAGACAAGCCATATTTATATATTAGATACTTGCCTTTTCTTTAGAGTGTCACTACTCATAACACCTTGGCCCTCACCAGCCATGTGACCAGATACTGAATGACCATTGGTGGAAATTCTTTAATTCATGTTATACAGACGAAGCCAAGTGACCAGATACTGCACTGCTATTGGTAGAAATTCTGGTCACTGATGTAAAAGTTATATTATTAATTGTTTCTTTTGTAAATAAATAAGTATTATATTCAAATTATAATAGAAGCGTACCCTAACATTTTTAGGCACCTCTGGGTTTTACTAATTTTCATATTTGTTCTGTATTTGCTGAAAATGATCTGTTTAAAATGTTGATTTATATACCATATCACATTTGAGTTTTGGAATACCTTTTATATCAATTTCTCGAGACAGAGACATCAAATAGAACTAATATTGGTCGCGATCAACTCCTAAAATTTTAGGCTTCAGCCTATGGCCCCTTTGATTTTACATTGACAGTCCCTTTAAAATCGTTTAAAAAACAACACTTCTAATATCCCTTTGTTCTTTAGTTAAGAACTGAACGATCTTACTTAATTCACCCAACTTGAACGTTATGCACAAGCACACAAAGTGGGCTTTTATAGTTACCCTGTTCAAAGCCTTCAGTGTTCACTGTTCATGGCTAGACAGATATTTATGATCAAGAAGGCTAAAGTTTACATTTAGATAGATAAAGATGATATCTTTAAATTTGAGGTGACAACAAGAATTATTTCCATGGCCCCTCATCAACTTTCCTAAATATTATAGGATAAATGTTTTTTTTGTGGTTTAGAAGATTTGAAAGATTTGAACTGAATAAGAGTGGAATGAGATTTTGTGGATTTCGATAAGTTACGATTCTGGGGATTTCAAAAAAAGATTAGAAGATTCAGGACTACCAGAACATTTAGTAGATTATATGAAAGAGTAAACGGTTTTTGATGATTTAGTATAATATGCAGATAAACTAGATTAAAAATATTAGCTAGGGTGTATGCAAGAGTTATTTGGGAGAGGGTTGTTCAAAACAGAGCAGCCAAATGCAGTTTCCCATGCGATTGCCGCAATGAATTATAAGGAGAGAGAGATTAGTATATATATTAGGGTTAGGTTAGGTTAAGCCACTTGCTAGCCCGCACGCTTCGGCTAGGACAGGGGCCAAGCGTTGCGGCTAGAACTGGCTCTCTCTCTGTCTTATAATTCATTGCGGCATGGGGACATAACTGCGTTTCTTGTTTACATTAGAGTAGAGATAAGTGATCTTTTCATTTGCATTTTACAACTAGTCGTAAATAGTTAGATGATTTAGTTTTACATGTTTACTGGAAGAAAATTTCAAATGTTTAAATGTTAAAAATATATATTTGAATGCGCCATTTCTTTCTTTGTGGATTACTATTTAAATATTTGCAATTTCAGGGAAGTCATAGAACATGAAAGGGGGGGGATTAACTTCTCAAATTGTAAAGCCCCTCCCCCCCTCATGAANGGGTAGAGGAGAGCCCCTTGTGTCCAGTGAATCCTGGTGCATTTATTCCTAGAATTAGGGTAATCCCCCCAACTGCATTTAATACTCTTCACAAGCTAAAATTTAATTCAGAGGCAAATATCAAACACACAGAACACACACTCAGGAATACCTGGACACCATGACATGCAAACATGAACATGAACATTTAAGACATACATTTACTTCTCGGGACATCATATGTAATGTTTGGGACATAGCCCATCATTCTCTCTTTTTTAGGGACATGGACATTTACTCGTATTTTTGAGACATAATCCTTTATTTTTGAGACTCAATTTGTTATTTTTTGCAACATAATCTTTTATTTTTGGGACATGAACTGTTATTTTTGGGTCATTGTTTTATCTGGGATCATTAAATATCATTTTTAAATTTGAAAACACAATCTGTCATATTTGGGACATCATTTATTAAAAATTTTGGAACATAATCTGTGCTGTTTTGGACATACTTTTACATAATTGGGACACAATCTGTAATTTGTTGGAGAATTTTCTTATCTTATTTTTGTTAGCACCCCTGGTATATTGTTGAGACGAGGGTAGATGAATATAAAAGGCTGGGCGGGGTCTATTTATTAACCATGATTATTGAATTTAGGTCTTGGAGAGAATTATAAAACCAGAAATAGTCACGCGGCAATGTCGTTTTTATTTGTTACAGACTTATTTTATATCATTTATTTGGGCGGAGCAAGGAGTACTTTTTGGGTTATATTTTAATTTTAAAGATTTATTCAAAACTGAAAATCACAAAACCTCTTAAATATTCATATATTTCAACACAACAAGAAATAGTTATTTGACGTTTTGGTTTCTCTTGATATATATAAAGATATAGAATAGATAGATACATAGATATATTGAAAGATAGATAAATATAAAAATAGATAAATAGATAGATAGATAGATAGATAAATTAATAATTAGATAGATAAATAAATGGATAGATAGATAAATGGATAAATAAATGATTAAACAAATTAATAAATAGATTGATAAATAGATTGATAAATAAATTGATAAATAGATTGATAAAATAGATTAATAAATAGATTGATAAATAGATTGATAAATAGATTGATAAATAGATTGATTAATAGATTTATAAATAGAAAGATAGATAGATAAATAGATGGGTGAAATGATGGATAGATGTATAGATAGATAGAAAGACAGAAAGACAGATAATATGTACTAAATGTTTACTCCAATACTACTTTAGTCTGTATCAATCTGCAGATACAACTCTCTCTGTATTCTTAAGTATGTATTAATCCAGATATACTCTCTACATGAGACATAATACTTTAGTCTGTATCAATCTTCAGATACAACTCTCTCTGTATTCTTATGTATGTATCAATCCAGATATACTCTCTACATGAGAACCAATACTTTAGTCTGTATCAATCTGCAGATACAACTCTCTCTGTATTCTTAAGTATGTATTAATCCGGATATACTCTCTACATGAGAACCAATACTTTAGTCTGTATCAATCTGCAGATACAACTCTCTCTGTATTCTTAAGTATGTATCAATCCAGATATACTCTCTACATGAGAACCAATACTGTAGTATGTATCAATCCTTTAACCAAGGCACATTCTTGAACAGTGATGCAATCTGTGCATTCTTGAGGAACATCTTGGCACTCTCCCCTTGGAACATTACGGCACTACTGCCTAGGTTCGTCCTAACACTTTTCCTTTGAAACATCATTGCATATAATATTATGAACATTTTCCCACACCTGGCGAGGTTCGTCCCAGCACTTTTCTCTAGGTTCATCATAACAATCGGTATGGGTATTAGAACACTTCTTCTCGTATTCAGTCTTACACTCCTTCTCATATTTAGTAGTACACTTTTCATTAGATTCTGGCACTTCTTTCCATAATCAGTTTGGCACTTCTGCTTGGGAACATCTTGGCACTTCTGTTGAAGAATGATGGAGGTTTTAGGCACTTGTACATTGTTGCACTCTTGTTTATACTGTCTATGACACTTCTGCTCTTTCCGTACATTTTCCTTATTTAAATTTTCTTGATGTACATTGTCTTGATTAACATTTTCTTTCTGTACATCTTCTGTCTGTACATCTTTGTGCAGTGTGATGTACGTTTTCTTTCTGTCCATTTTCTTTTGATATATTTGTTCTCTGTGCATCTTCTTTTTGTATATATTCTTGCTGTACGTTTTCTTTCTGTACATTTTCTTTCTGTACATTTTCTTTCTGTACATTTTCTTTCTGTGCATCTTCTTTCTACTCTCTATGTATTCATGAGTATGTATCATTCCAGATACAACTTGCTCACAAACTGTATACTCTCTATACGATAACTAATACGTATGACCGTAATGAAACAGTATTAAAATTCTACTAACTATATTTTGGGTTTAATGGTGCAGGTAAAAATTTAATTGACTGATAGGTCTATTCAGAGATTAACGAACATAGTTATATATACAAAACATCTCAATTAGGGTAATTACTATATTTATTACTGATAGATAAATAGATAGATATATAAACATAGAGGTAGATAGATAGATGAATAGATATACATCTAACCCAGCTATCTATTTAGGTATATCTATTAGTTAAACTACGTATCTGAATATATATCTAATAAACATCTAACCCAGCTATCTATTTAGGTATATCTATTAGTTAAACTACGTATCTGAATATATATCTAATAAACATCTAACCCAGCTATCTATTTAGGTATATCTATTAGTTAAACTACGTATCTGAATATATATCTAATAAACATCTAACCCTGCTATCTATTTAGGTATATCTATTAGTTAAACTACGTATCTGAATATATATCTAATAAACATCTAACCCTGCTATCTTTTTAGCTATATCTATTAGTTAAACTACGTATCTGAATATATATCTAATATACATCTAACCCAGCTATCTATTTAGCTATATATATATATAAGTTAAACTACGTATATCTGAATATATATTTAATAAACATCTAACCCAGCTATCTATTAATTAAACTATGTCTAATTTAAACTAATCTAAACTAAATCTAATCTTCATTTAACTCATTAGTTCTCTATCTCCATTTAGGAGCTTGAGACTAAGATGCCAATATACCTGTATTTATGAGAATATAAAGTCTTGTTTCAAGATAATCNCCCATTCCTCCATCTACCCTTTGGTTCAAAATTGTTAAGAAAAAAGGCCATGCACAGTTTTTGACGTGTTACAATGCAACGCTTATACCTTTGGGGTAACCTAACTCACTCATATTAACTTTTTTGTAGCCCTAGACATTTATATTTTAGAACTACAACTAACTAAGGAATAATTGGAAAAATCAGATTAGACATCTGGTCGAGAGCATGCTTATAGAGACCACAAGAGATCCAGTCTGCTCATAAAAGTTGCATAAATTTTCAAGATTTGTTCAACTTTAAATTGTCGCAACGCATTGGTCTTTAATTTAGCAACAAAAATTAAAAAGACTCATCGTTTTTTACGTGAGAGCTTGCACCTTTCAAACCACTGTGTAACACAGACATACATGTAAGATCATTAATATTATATAATAAATATATCTGAAACATACATGCAAGATCATTTATATTATGTAATAAATATATCTGAAACATACATGCAAGATCATTTATATTATATAATAAATATATCTGAAACATACATGCAAGATCATTTATATTATATAGTAAATATATCTGAAACATACATGTAAGATCATTTATATTATATAATAAATATATCTGAAACATATTAGATATTGGGGTTTGACATTAGAGTCTGTATATAGGAGAACACATGAAGAATAATGAACAGAAGATCTAGAGACTTTTTTCATATTTATACTTTCTGTATATACTTCTAGAAACAAAACAAACAAAAAACAATAAGATAAAAAAATGCATTACGCATACGCACACACTCTACAGGAAAAGGTCAAAGAAACTGAATTTTTGCCACAAACTAAAATTTTTTTAATCCCTTTATCTTTGCAACCTGCTGGTTTAGGCCTATAATATATCAAACTTTTGATCTAACAGAATTCATAGTTAGAAATAATACACATGGTCCATGCAGGCGTGCAACTAGACATTTAAAAAAAAAATTTTGGTCCCCCCTTAAACATTTTTTTTTTTGGGGGGGGGGGGGCAAGAAAAAATGTGTGTTATACTAAAACAATAAAAATTTAACCTTACCAACCGGATATTCAGTAAATCAACACATCTGATATGAAATAAAAAAACAAATCTATTCTGGTATAAATCACAAAAATAATTAATTTACAAACTACATATATATATATTTAAATTTTAATTAGTTATCCATAAATCAAATATGTACATTGTACTCAGAAACTGACAAGAAATGCCTTTCATGAAAAATTCATGATTTTACATGAAAAATATTTTTTTTTAATATGACACATCACACAATATTTGCGGTGAACAAGTAGGATTAATTTAATAGTTGTACTACAGTATTAAAGCAATATCATAAAAAGTGGCAGAACTGATAGTGAAAATATCTAATTAAAATACTTAATAAACCCCCTTACCTTTTCCCAGGAAAAAACAGCATAGTGAAAAAAACAAAGATTAAGGCACCTTGAAACCTTGTCAACCTGTTCTGATAAGTATTTAGGCTCGGAGACGAAGGGGGTCTGTGTGTGTGTATATGGTGTATTAAGTGCTATATCGATTGCAACTAAAAGCTCAATAAACTAGCGTTCAATTATCTTTTTTTTTATTTTACGATAAGGGCTCTTAAATTTGCTCTGGGTCAGGATTCATGAATCGCTAAATTGCAAAACAGGGTGGACTTGGTCACTTCTTGCCCCCCCCCCCTACAGGGGGGGCAAGACTTCTTAAGGGAGGGGCATGTCCCCCCACCCTTATTCAGGCTAGGGGGGGGGCCTGGCAACCCCCTAGTTGCGCGCCTGGGTCCATGGTTTGTGTTTCACCATTTATGCGTTCGTCTCTCATAAAAGTCATCACTTAAAGGGACTGTAAGCGTGATTTCAAGTGATCCTCAATGCAACGATGGAAATTTCCGATGTACAACGGTACCCTGGACAGATTTTTCTGATCAAGTATGAATTAGATATCAATATTGTTGTACCTTTAAACTGTTAATTTTCATTTGCGGTTTCTCTGCGAAAGTGACTTCTTTCGCATTCCATGCATTTTATAAGGAATGGAGAAACACGGAGAAATAATCAGTTTTCAGGCAGAAAAATAACAGTTTCTTCAACAATTTTGATCAGATTAAGGTTTCAAAAGTTTTTAAAAGGAAATATTTTTATTTTCGTAAGGTTATTTGAGTTTACAAAATTTGCATGTTATAATTAAAAGGGTTATTGTCTATGAAAAAACATTTTTACAAATATATATGAGTTATATTTTTATAGCTAGTTAGTAAGATTCGAGAAATGAAAGATAGGATTATTTAGTATAACCTAACATTTTATTTTTTATTTGAGATTTTTCCTATCTATACTTGATTGAAATCAAGATTTGTCAGTGAATTTATTAAGCTGTTAACAATGCAATCTGACGTGTTTGTCCGACTAAGAGTCGGATAGAAAGGGATGTCGATAAAATTGGAAGAGAATAGGATCCTGAAGTTGGAGTCTTCCGTGATTTGGTGTCGGAGCTGCGCGTCTCTCAGGTACTCAGCAAACTCAGTAACGCGAAGTGGGCGAAGTATGATAAATTATAAATTTTTGAAAAGCCCTCACAAAGGGGAATTTAAATGTGCATTAGGTATAAAAGCCATCCTTTGAGCCTAAAATGAGGAGCATGTGTTAGTTAGAAAAGTCCAAAAAATAGCTAAAATCGTAATTTACAACGAAGGGCTGGTAAACCGTGGGACTAACTATCACTCCCCTGGGCAACGTTGGTTTCCCAAAGCTAATATTTGAAAAAGTTAGAAACCTACCCCTCCCCCCCCCTCTCTAGTGGATAGACTACAGTCTAGATGTAAAGTATATAAATGGTATTTAAATACAAATATGGTTAGAACTGAAGGGTGCCCAAAAATATTCTATTCACAGGGTGTCATGCAGTACGAATAAGAAAAATAATATGAAACATGTAAAATTTTGAGGCATCGAAAAATTGTTTAATAGATTTTTCTTTCTTTTTTGAGTGGGTTGATTTTTTTTATTTTGAGTTGGTAGCAGTTTTTTTGAGACATCGTGTATATTTTGGATTGAAGAAGACTATAAGGCCGACCTATAATCTAATAAAACCCTAAAAGGAAATAAATTTTAACAAATTCAATATTTTATCTTCCTACCTTCCTACATCATCATTTACAATATATAAGCAACTTTATATCATCATAAGGGGTAGGGGGGGGGGGCCTTCCTTCATTCTAAAAGAGAAACTGACGAATACAATTTTTAATGGTAATTTAGCATATTTCAATCTAAACCTCACGGCCCACCCCTTTCACATTTCTTTGAGTTGTGACTTTTATATCTTTACATGGCCATGAAGTAAAACACTTAGGAATTTTATATATTATGATCTTTTTTGTTTATATTTTGAACCTGGTAGAATTATTCCATGAATTTTAACCCTAAAAACTTTAACTCAGTTATAAAAAATCCAATTTTTACATTACCAGGCGAAAAGAATATATTCGTTAAACATTAAATATATTGAGAACACATTGAGAACGCAAATCAAAAACGTATATTGAGAATGCACTTTGAGAACGCATATTGAGAACGCATATTTGGGATGCACATTGAGAACACCTATGAGAACGCAAATTAAAAACGCACATTGAGAAAAACAATCCGGCATAGTTATACTGAACTTGAACAAAATTACAGGGCTGAACTTCTACATGTACCCCTATTTTATTTAGCAAACCTTATTGAGGACACCTGGTACATCGTCATTTCTGAACACGAACAATTCAAAAACAACAAGAGACTTTGGGTGGCAAGTAGATATTTGATAGACCTTGCTTTGGTTGGCAAGTAGATATTTGATAGACTTTGCTTTGGTTGGCAAGTAGATATTTGATAGACCTTGCTTTGGTTGGCAAGTAGATATTTAATTTTTTTCTTAAAAGGGTAAGGTCATTATTAATACGTCTAACTGTCTAGATGATGAAAATAGCAGTTTTTTACTGGATTAAATAGGAATTATCTACAGAGCACATATCCTTGAGGATGGACCCACAATTAAGGACAAACATCGAGGACGCACATTTATCCCGCATCATTGAGGATCGACGCACTATTGAAGAAAAACATTGATGACACACTTTTAGCACGTACCATTGAGGATGGACGCACTATTAAGGACAAACATCGAGAACGCACATTTATCCCGCACCATTGAGGATCGACGCACTATTGAAGAAAAACATTGATGACACACTTTTAGCACGTACCATTGAGGATGGACGCACTATTAAGGACAAACATCGAGGACGCACATTTATCCCGCACCATTGAGGATGGACGCACTATTGAAGAAAAACATCGAGGACGCACTTTTAGAACGTACCATTGAGGAGGGACGCACTATTGAAGAACAATATCGAGGACGCACTTTTAGCACGTACCATGAGGACGAACATGAGGACGCAGGTTTATATATTTTTATCTAAAAACCATATTTCTGACCAACCCTAACTATATTTCCGCCTCAACAACTTAAGTTGGTTAGTGACTAATAAATGAAAAGAACCTTGTGCCAAAAAGTCCGATAAAGGAAATAAAAATGGCGTAGTATTTTATTGGTTTATAAATTTATCCAAAAGCATTTAAGCTGTAATAGATTAGTAGTGTCATGCCAAGTATATATCTCCATATAACATTTTAATACCTATTAGATTTTATGCTCCTATCTTTTTATCTATCTATCTATATTTCTATCTATCTATCTACATTTCTAACTAGCTATCTATAAATATATATCTATCTATATATTTATATATCTATCTATATATCTATCTATCTATCTATCTATATATCTATCTATTTATATATCTATCTATCTATCTATCTATCTATCTATCTATCTATCTATCTATCTATCTATCTATCTATATATATATCTATTTATGTCTTATGTCTTATGTCTTATGTCTATCTATATATCTATCTATATATATATATCTATCTATTTATATATCTATCTATATATATATCTATTTATATTTCTATCTATCTATCTGTTAATTGTGAATGTTGTATCTATCTATATACAAACAACCCGTCAAAAGAAAATTGCACATTTTTAGTTTTTCTTAAATCACACATCTTAGGGTTATTTAAAATTTTGCAAAAATTTTGCATGTTTGAAATGACAATGTCAAGGGCTTTTCAAAATTGTATATTTTATCATTTTTGGAATATTTTTTTTGCAAAGATTTTGCATAACAAATTAAAATTTTTTGCAAATTTGGCCATTTTTTTACAGATTCTAAAAGTAGAGCACAAGCTTAAGAAATTTCCAATGATGTATCATTTGTCATATTTGGACACCAAACATGGGGTTTGGAGGGGGGGGGTCAAATTGACCCCCCCCCAGCGTATCCTTGCTTTCAAGTACCCCAGCAGGGAAAGGGTGAAATAGGAGGTAAAATAACAGGGCTATTTCACGTAAACTAACGTAAAATCATCGTAAAATTGATTTTTTTATCATAACACCTTTTTTAAAAGAGCTGTTGAGAGGAACAATTAAATGTCATGAATTTTTAATTTTTAATTTTGCACAATTTAACTTCTTAGAAACATTTTCTTCTATTTGTTCATGTTTTTTTACAATAAAGAAAACAATGATTGATCTAAGCAAAGATATTTTCTTTGTATTTTATAATGAATATTTATAATAATTGGATCTCCTCCAATGTACTCAACAATCCATAACTATTGAATACAGAAGAAAAGGATTATTCATAATAAATATACATTTTTTTAGTAATATGTCTTGTCTTGACTGTCTTGTCTGTCTTGTCTGTCTTGTCTGTCTTGTCTGTCTTGTCTGTCTTGTCTGTCTTGTCTGTCTTGTCTGTCTTGTCTGTCTTGTCTGTCTAAGTAATAGCATAAAACCTGTTAAACCCTATCTTTGATATGCTAATAGCTATAGTAATCTTATACAGGGGCTTCTTCGCTCACTACAATACAGCAATATATTCAAGAGTAGAGATGGCATTAAAGGTGAAAGATTTTTCACAAATTTGAGTAGAATCAATTTCAAGTAGTAAATAAGTAAGTAAATAAGTAAGAGTGTTTTTTTATTCTCAAAATATGTCGATATATTTGCAGTGGACATTTTGTTTGTTCTCTAACTGTTTAAAAATATTTTTTCCATTAATATTAGAACAACTTAATGATTTTGTAGCGGATATCAATTGTGTCGCATAATATTTGTGTGCAGTACATTTTATGGAAAAAACCGAATTCTTGCCAAAAATTTAAAATTTGTCATCTCTCTATCCTTAAACAAGCCTAATGGTCTAAACCTTAGACAGTTAAAACTGAGATTGATTTAACATAAATCATGTTTTGAACATATAATTAAAATAAAATCCAAGTTTTTAACTCATGCATATCTAAGGGGCACTTGACCAATGTGTACCCCTTTGGTATTAGATCATACAAAAGGGTGTTTGAGTTCTGTTTAAAACGCAAAAATTTATAATTCGTTCCCATCTGTAGGCTATTGAATAGAAAGGGGAAAAACAATATTTCATCTTGAATCTACATAAAGAATTTTGGTTTGGTTTCAAAGTATCTTTTAAAGAGACTTATGATATAAAATGAAGTGATCCTCTATTAAAAAGGTCGCATGTCCGATTTTCAAAGGTACCTTTACACCTAGCTTTGCCTTAAAAAAGAATATGGCTGGACTTTCTTAGTTTCTTAATCTAATGATTGATTATTTTCAATTCTGCATAAAAAAAAAGAACTTGTGGATTTCATGAAGAATAAAGAACACGATTTACTCTGAAAACTTTAAAATTGGGATATTCTTGATCATGAGCTGAAAACTTTAGAATGGTGGATATCGGGATTAATGCTTGATCCTCTCTTTTTGATAATCTCCAGATTAACATAATCTTGCAAGCTTATCTTAAAAGTGTATGAAAAACGATAAAATTCAAATTAATATTAAATCATCTGAGAAACTGTAGCAGCCAATCAGAGAAAAGCGGGCAACCAATGAGAGAACAGAAATATTCTCATTGGAGAAAACAAATAATGGATATCCAAGGAAAGAGAAAAAGAGTGGATTAGGACTAAAATGAAAAGTTTCCACAGTGGATATTCGGATCAAGAAGTCAGGATTAAAGTTTATCCATTCTAAAGTTCCCAGCTCTGATCGGTTAATTAATCTGGAGATTAATAAAAAGATGAGAACAAGCATTATTTAATCTGGAGATTAAGAAAAAGCGAGGATCAAGCATTAATCCCGATATCCACCATTCTAAAGTTTTCAGCTCAGGAGATTAAGAAAAAGAGAGGATCAAGCATTAATCTTGATATCCACCAATCTACAGTTTTCAGCTCAGGAGATTAAGAAAAAGAGAAGATCATGCATTAATCTCGATGTCCACCATTCTCAAGTTTTCAGATCAGAGCTGAAAACTTTAGAATGAGATATCCTTAATTCCGATTACTTAATCTGAGTATCAAATGGACACACTTTTGATTTTCTTCTAAAACCGTTCCTTCTTGGATATGTGTCGAGAAAAATCAAAAACCGGTTTTTTTTAATTAGAGAATTCCTCCCATTTCTGTAAATAATCTTAAATGGCGCGCAAAATTTCAAATTTATCGGCTTCATATACACGCGACTCTGATTGGTTGAATTTATACACTTTTCATGAAGTACAAGATTAGATTAGTCTCGTTATTATAAAATAGAGAGGATCACGCATTAATCTCGATATCCACCATTCTCAAGTTTTCAGCTCTGGTGAAAAAACAAGGTTACCCTTGTGAATTAGGCATCCACATGGATTTAACGGGTTTGTCCACGTGGATTTAACAGTTTTATCCACGTGGACATCAATATTCAAGAAAGCTGTAACTTTCGATCACAATTTGACCCATTAAACATAAATTTTTAGCCATTTTTCTTAAATAATTTTTTGTGGGCAAATACATTTTGAATGAAAAAAGTGGTGAATAAACAAATTCGTACGTTAAAGAGTTGTCTAATTATAGACCAAAACACGTTTGAATCAAATGCTGCTCAACAATGGCAGGTTTAACGGGGTGCATGACTTTCTATAAATTGCTGGTCCCTTTTAACTGCGCCCACAGCTGATCTTTTCAAAATATTATTTCAACGTTTTGAATTTTTGGCAAAGATAAATTGTTGGATAATTTTATGAGTGTTCTGCTTAATCGTATACAGTTGGTAGGCAATTCATTACCAATCCGTCGTTTTAGATAGATATAATTAGATTGATAGTATTATAATATTCAAACATATAAATATCTTCTATATGTATTAAGATAGATATAATTAGATTGATAGTATTATAATATTCAAACATATAAATATCTTCTATATGTATTAAGATAGATATAATTAGATAGATAGTATTATAATATTCAAATATATAAATATCTTCTATATGTATTAAGATAGATATAATTAGATAGATAGTATTATAATATTCAAATATATAAATATCTTCTATATGTTTAAAGTGGTAATCTCTGTTTGTTTCTTTGTATTTCCGATCATAACTCATGAACCCCTTGAACGATTCACCTCAAATTTTGATCAGGGAACTCGGTAGAACCCATGGTAATTAGGTTTTAAAATTCTAGGCATGAGTGGGTCGGCTTTTATAGCTAAATTTTAGCTTCCAGGCAAAGCTGGGATCCCAAGAGATAAAGCTAAATCAAAATGTCTATTGCCTATTGCAAAATGTCTAAAATTTCCATTTATCAGTTTATTTTTATTGTCGCGATAATATGTTATTTTTCCAAGCATGTCTTATTTCATTAGTTCCTATCATAGTTTATCAAATTAGTTTTTTAAAATATAAATTGCATGGTTTACGTACTACGTGGTTGTGTAACTGGTTAAAATATTATTATTTTTTTACTATTAGCCTTCCCTTTTTCATCACACACCACCCACTCCCCCCCCCCCATAGTTAGTA
>NW_019397442.1:12705-16725 GCF_000591075.1 Eurytemora carolleeae | reverse complement strand
CACTATTCCTCTATATATATTACTCCTCTGTGTCCTCTATTCCTCTCTTCTTGTATCCTTTGTATGCCTTGTATCCATTGTATCCCTTGTATCAATTGTATCCCTTGTATCTCTTGTATCCCTTGTATCCATTGTATCCATTGTATCCCTTGTATCCATTGTAGGCTATTCGACTTATCTAAAGCAGGCAGTGTGTATAGATGGATGTTGGACCTGGCCATGGCTCATCTACCTCCATCTGGTTGAGTTATTTGGACAACATTCTGGTATATTCAAGAAATCTATGGGGACACTTGGAACATTCAGGAAGGTAGTACAAGCTCATATTAAAGTAGGGATCAAGATACAGCCAAAGAAGTAGAGCGAGAAACGTAAGGGAAAAAGTCTTCATCAACCTGGTAACCTTGTCAGAAACAGTGAAAAAGAATTGTTATTTGTTGACAGTACAAGATGGATTCACAAGATTTGCAATAAAGAGGCTGGCATAGTGGACAGAGTTTTAATTCATGAACATTTCAGCATGTTTGGTTTACCCAATCAAACCCAGTCAGACGACGAGTTCGTAAACCCGTTATGGAAAGAGTTATTCCAAGAGCTAAAAATAATTAATACCAAGACCCCCCCTACAACCCATCTTCCAATATTGTTGAGAGATGGCATAGGACCATAGTGGGGATTTTAAGACCCACGGGTAGGGAGATGCAGAATGAATGGGATCTGGGTTTAAAAGCTGCCTGTTTGGCTTATAACACTACCTTTCATACTAGTACGAGCCAGACCACATTCTTTGCCATGTTTGGACAAGAAGCTACCGTTCCTGTAAATTGGATATATCCCATATCTAAAGTAGAAAGAGAGGTGGAACTAGCAGACTGGACAGAAGTGATGCAAGAAAGGTTCCAGATGGCTTATGCTGGTATGAAAGAGAAACAACAAGCAACAGTAATTCAAAATTCTTAATACTACAAGCCAGTTGTGTCAAAGTTTGAAATTGGAGAGTGGGTCTGGGTTTTCGATCCAAAGATTAACCCTGGAAGCTGTGACAAGTTAATATCATATTGGGCTGGAACGTACAAGATTATTCAAAAAATCTCTCCAGCCCTAGCAGAGGTAATGGAAGTGTATGAGAAGGGAAAAGCTAGGCTGGTCAGCATAGCTGTATAAAAACAATTTAGAGGCGATAATAGGGGGTATGGGTTTCCCAGTGATCCATCACACTTTGCAATATTGGAAACGGATGGGATGAGAGAAATTCCAAGTTTAATGAATATGTTGAACAGTGTTAACGAATGTGAAAAAGCAGCCTAGGTTGTCGTCTTCCATCAACAATCAACAAATAATGAGAGGATAGAGTAGAGAATTATAAGCAATAACACTGTGCATAGATTTACACACATCGTGGAGTCATTAAACAGATGAACACATTGATCCAACAGCTGTAATTAGCGCAGGATCTGGAACATCGCTACACACTATAACACAGAGAAGATAATACACAGATCAATGAAGACAGCAGTAAAATAAATCCCATTTCGGAGGACCAATCATAACTAGATATCAGAATTATGGAAAATATGACATCTGGAGACGTAGTAGCACCTCCATCTTTACCTATCTGTCTAGAAGATGAAGACGTAGATTTGGAAAGGCATAATAAATTCATGGAAACGCAGAATGTAGATGGAATCAATCATTCAGTCAGTAATCCAAATTTTGACCTCATTGCTGAACCAACCATCAACATGGACACATCAGATGCTCCAGGGACACAGAAACGACAAATATATTAGCAACATGGGAAATCAAAATGGAGACATAGGGAAGGGATCAAAATGAGTCAAAGAAATATCCCCATCATGTCCTATGAAGAAATCAAGTTGACCTGGATGAATTGGATCAGCCCAAACGTTGTAGATATGGAGGCAATTGTATATTAGGGCATGCAACTGTATTGAAGAGGAATGGGAACAAAATTATCCATACAGATGAGGAACCAAAACAGTCAGAGAATCCTATAAAACCTGGCAAGTTTGATATAATGAAATTCATGAATTTTCTATTGTCTGTAAATCTTAATGTGTTTATAATTAACTAAGCAAAACATGTATTGCAATTAACCAAACCTAGCTACATCTGTAAATTACTACTTCAAACCTAGATTGTGATTAGCTTAACTATACTTATATATAATGACATAAATCTTGTAATTACATAAATTAACTTACTGAAACATAGATATCTAAATACACCCTAGATGGAATCATACTCTGCTTTGATTACAGTGTGAGAGTAATTCTTCTTTGTTAGCGAATGAGAATCGTCCTGAATCCCTCTTTGAAAGATAGATATAGATTTTAAATTGATACAGATAAAGTTGTGTCCGGATTGAAATTGATAGTAAACAATTGTTGAACTGAATAATTCTTCTGCCTCGTTGATCATAACGAGAGGGATTGAGTTGTATCTTGTAAGACAGATACCTGAGAATATAGACTTTGGTATTTGTGGAACCTGTAGTTCCTGATTGAGTTGTACCTGGATTGATACGGGTCTGAAAGACTTTGATGGAGTAGGGCATTTGCTACTTTTATTCCTTGCATTTTTTTCACCCCTTGTATCCCTTGTATCTCTTGTACCCCTTATATCATGTATCCCTTGAATCCCTTGTATCCCTTGTATCTCATAAATATATCCCTTGTATTCCTTGTATCCCTTTTATTCCTTGTATCCCTTGTATCCCATGTATCCCTTATATCCCTTCCCTTGTATTTCTTGTATCCCTTGTACCCCTTGTATCTTTGTATCCCCTGTATCCCTTATATCCCTTGTTTTCCTTGTATCCATGGTATCCCTTGTATTCCTTGTATCCCTTGTATCACTTGTATCCCTTGTATACCTTGTATCCCTTGTATCCATTGTTTCCCATGTATTCCTTGTATTCCTTGTATCCCTTGTATACCTTGTATCCCTTGTATTCCTTGTATCCCTAGTATCCCTTGTATTCCTTGTATCCCTTGTATCCCTTGTATACCTTGCATCCTTTGTATTCCTTGTATTCCTTGTATCCATGTATCCATGTATCCATCCATGTATTCTGTATTGCTGTAACCCTGTATTTGAACCGCATCTAATCACTATATCCATATTTAAAAATCCATATTCAAGAATTTATCAATTCATCAATTTATTCCTTGATTATCTTTTCTTCCCTCCGTATCTATCACTAATCTATCTATCTATCCTTCCCTCCGTATCTATCACTAATCTATCTATCTTTCTATCCTTCCCTCCGTATCTATCACTAATCTATCTATCTATCCTTCCCTCCGTATCTATCACTAATCTATCTATCTATCCTTCCCTCCGGATCTATAACTAATCAATCTAACTATCCTTCCCTCCGTATCTATCACTAATATATCTATCTATCTATGTTTCTATTTATGAATATGAAAGTGTATAATGAACTTGTGGGCGGAACAGGCAGGGGGGGGGGGCGATCTAACAATAAATCAAATGCGTTTTCGTTCATTTTTATGAATTCTTCTCTGGTTAAATACAGTAGCCAAAATTTACAGAAATTTTTGGAATTCATTTCTGATAATTTTCCTATTTAAATTTTTTAGTGTCCTTTAAGGTTTCTACCTTTTGTGTATGTGAATGTAGATTGTAGATTGTAGAACCTGACCAGGCATTAATTTAATTTGGACTGTTCCGACTTGACTTGCAGATATCATTTTGCGTAGAGTCTACATTCTCTAGAGGTTTCAGTGCGTACAAATCAGGATTTTGCCAATTACTACTTAGAAAATAAAAATAATAAAAGGCGATTGAAAATTTTTAAATCAAGGAATGGCTGAAAAGGGAAGAGGAAATTGAAGATATAGAGGATTGAGAGGGATAGGTGAGGGGAGAATGTGAAGAAGGAGAGGGGAAGGTGAGGGGAGAATGTGAAGAAGGAGAGGGGAAGGTGAGGGGAGAATGTGAAGAAGGAGAGGGGAAGGTGAGGGGAGAATGTGA
>NW_019397442.1:0-11737 GCF_000591075.1 Eurytemora carolleeae | reverse complement strand
CCTACGGGCCCTCCTCCAGCTGGTCGATGTGGAGTTAATTGGATACAGACAAACAAACAAACAAACAGACAGACAAGCCAAATTTATATATAGATTGACGACATTGTTCTACAACTTCCTTGACTGTAGTCATGTTGTGTGGCTGTCCCAGAAGAGTGTGTGTAAGGTTACCGTACTGGTCTGCAAAGCAGTGCGACTTGCTTTCTCATGCCAGACCAGTGCCATTTCCTTTCCCTTTATTCCTATTCCCTGGCTTTATAAAAACAATCTTTTAAAAACCACCGTTTTTAAAAATGAACTTTTTTAAAAAGCGATCGTTTTTAAAAACGATCGTTTCGTTTTTCGTTTTTTCGTCGTCGTTTTCATGACGAAATGATTGTTTTTCAAAAGATGAAAACAATAACATAAGCTAGTTTTAGTCGGGTAAAGGTTAAAAAAGGCATTCAGACAGTATGTCTGAGGACTTCGGCAGTAGGTATCCTTCTATGAGGGGCATGTGTTAGTTAGAAAAACCAATAGATTTGAACAGCCTCAGACCAATAATTTTTGAGTTATTTCCTAAAAACGTCAGAGGGGGTTGGGGGTCCCAGAGACCTCCCCCCCCCCGCCGAAATAGGGTTAACTTCATGAATTGAGTCTAATAGTCGTCTTCCTATTCCAGAGAATTCTGGTCTTTAATAGATCATAAAACCTGTCAAAATGATATGTATGTCCCCTACTTCTCTTTGTTTAATTAATGTGCACACTATTCTTTTCTATTTATTACTGTTTTGTGACTACTATTCCTCTCTATATATTACTCCTCTGTGTCCACTATTCCTCTCTATATATTACTCCTCTGTGACCACTATTCCTCTCTATATATTACTCCTCTTTGTCCACTATTGTTCTTAAACAAATAGTTGTCAGATTTAAGTTTCATCGGTTTAAACTTCTATTTATCTTTCAGACACTGACTTAGCCGGACATCAGACTAAAGGGCAGGAGAGGCAGGAGGGGGAGGGGGGGAATATTCTATATATCTTCTTATTTTTTAATACTTTATTTTGAAAGTTTACCAATAAAATCAGAAAAGTTCTAGGAAAAATTGTACGAAGAAAAGTGAGGCAGGTAAAGTAACTTTCAAAAGCTGAAATCACTGCAAAGCTTAAAATTGTAAAGCTGGCTAGAAAATTATGAAAACTAGGAAACACATTTCTAAAATCCTAGCTTTCACTAACTCTTTTAGACACCTGTTAACTAAATGCCTTTTTTGGAATATCTCTACAGAATCTAAATATAGTATGAGGGGGGTGGTAGTTGGAGCTAGCTGGGTCACTGTAAACTGAAGTTTATTTAATTTATGTTCACGTTAAACTAAAGTAAATTTCATGAAGATTGACATCTTATCTGTATTCAGTCATAACTCCTCTTATTGAATAGATATTGAGAAGGTTTTGAATATCTTGTCTGTAACCGGATTTTTCTAATCCTTCTGTGTACAATCAAAGCTAGATGAGCTACGAGGTCACAAAACCGTACCAGCAAATATTTTACCTTCTGATTCCGTCTAGTTTCAGTGTGATGAGGGGAGGAAGGCCAGCCACAACAACTTCTCGTCCGAACCACATTCTCCTAATTTTCTCGTCCAAACCACCTCGAAATCCTCGTCCTTCGATTATTAATTATTATGTGTCTAAAAGTTTCTAATTCTAGAAAAAAAACTATTTTTAGCAAATCTGAATAAAGAATGGACGGACTAAAGTATTGCAATGATTAAATCATGTTTGAAACTTTAGAGACATGAGAATAATGTCCAACTTCATTTGGGTAAAACTTAAAACTCTTATGCCTACGCAATGGCCAACCTTCGCGATATGAAATAAATAGCAAAATATTTGGCATACCTCTGCCTATCATTTTCCCCATGGAACCACCCGGAAAAAATCTTTGGTTTTCACTTTAATTAACAAAAAAAATTAAAGTTCTAAAACCTCTGAATTATTTGCGGCCTTCTACACTAGGAATATCTGAAAATGCGCGTAAAAAAGGTGAATATTTTTAATACAAACTATTTTTTTCGATTTACTAAAATTCAATATTTCATTTATGCTCTAAGGTGGCCCGATTATTAAGAATGTTTTATCTTGGAGGACTTGACACTTTTGAAAAATTATATTGGTAGGACCAGGATTTAGAGGTGGCTCGGACGAGAAAATGAGAAGAATGTGGCTCGGACAAGAAATTGTTGTGGCTGGCCTTCCTCCCCTCGTGTGATTCATACATATCATATTCCTGACACCTTGCTTGTTTTTAAAAAGAAGCCCTTTTTCTGAAGAGCTATCTGAAATCCTCATATGTAAGTTTGTTTTTTCATAAACTTTTCACTTACAAGAATAGAAACGTTTTCATTCTCTATTTTCAACCGTGTATGTTAAAATATTATGATGATAATGCATGTTTTTAATCGATCATTATATTTGATATCGATTAAAGAACCCATTAAAGCTCCTGTTTAATGGTAAATCTAATTAAGAACCCTCATAAAATATGTTTAAAGTGGTGATTATGCATCAACTTTAAACACACTTTAAAGAAGAAGTTTTGTGCTGGGGACCCAATAAAAATATTTTAAAATTCACCTATAACCATATAACACCTGCAATTAAATAATTAAATCATATAACACCTGCAATTAAATAATTAAACCATATAACACCTGCAATTAAATAAGTAAATCAGATAACATCTGCAATTAAATAATTAAACCATATATCATCTGCAATTAAATAATTAAATCATATAACACCTGCAATTAAATAATTAAACCATATAACATCTGCAATTAAATAATTAAATCATATAACACATCTGCAATTAAATAATTAAATCATATAACACCTGCAATTAAATAATTAAACCATATAACATCTGCAATTAAATAAGTAAATCAGATAACATCTGCAATTAAATAATTAAATCATATATCATCTGCAATTAAATAATTAAATCATATATCATCTGCAATTAAATAATTAAATCATATAACACATGCAATTAAATAATTAAATCATATAACACATGCAATTAAATGATTAAATCATATAACACATGCAATTAAATAATTAAATCATGTAACACCTGCAATTAAATAATTAACCAACTCAATTTTAAACCTTTTTCACTCAAGACATAATTTTTACAAAAATCTTGTAAAAAATGCATTAACATTTTTACAGACAATTAAATAGTTTTTTTTTCACCATGGGATTTTCATGTTTCAAGTAATAGAACTTACTATAATTTATATAAAAAAAGTAATACATTTTTTGGCTGCTTGCTTGTTTGTATGTCCGATCATAAATTAGTTCTCCGATTTGGCTTAAACTTTGATTAGCTGGAGCTCGGTAATGAAAGCACTCTATACCCCCCTATTTTATAAATATCATTACTTTTCAATCTTGTTTATTTGCACCTTTTAAATCTATATACATTATTTTTATTATGTTTTGAAGATATAGTTAAGCATTTAAACATCCATAAAACGAGAGGAATATTATGAAACATAATATTTTAATAACGAGGAATTTTTTGCATAATAATCTAGTTCATGTTTATATTCTTATTCAGCAGTTTTCCAACATATTTATGTATTGCGAGGGATTTATAACAGGGCTTGAGAGGAAATCCGCAAAATCTAGAATAATACGCTGTGCAGGAAACTTTAAACGGTTCCAATAAACAAGACTGGTTTCGGAAACCGGGGTTTAATTTTAATGGTAGAAAATTGGTAATCACGCATTATTTTAGTTCGCTATAATTTCCTTGCTCAATCAAAACAATTTCGTGATATCGCCTCTCTCTCTCTTTCTAATCAGAAATCATTAATTGTAAGTTTTAAACAAGGAGATATACAGTGCAGCTCATTGGAAGGTTTATCGCTGGTCAAATGGTAAACAAATGTTAGTCCTAAAAGTCCATAAATTTTAAAGGTAAAAATGGACGCTGTAAAAGCAACAATTTAACGCTAAAATTTGATTGGATAAAGGTTGCGAAGCAACTTGAAAGTCTAGTGTTATACAACTACTTTATTTCTGGAGAAGTTCCCATATTCCCCCCATTTCTTATTCTTCCATCCCTCTCCTTTCCGCTTCTATTGTCTTCTACCCATTTAACTGGCAGTAACGCATCCTATGAAAGCACTGGTAAAAACAATATCTATTGTTTCTTTTTCTCCAAATGTTTTGATAAGAATTATTGAAGTAAAACATAAGGCGGCCTAGAATAGATACTTCCTACGGACCTTTTAACTTTTGAACACTGTAAAAAGTGTATTTATTTCTTTAAATACAAATGTTTTCTCCAGATCGAAGGACCTATTTTTAGGTCCGTTTTAGAACTTTCTAGGTTATCTGGCTTTTAAAATAAATCTCAAAGATCTGATTTGTATGTGTACTTTTTAAAATAATAAGGGGGGGGGAGGGGGAGGGGGAGGAGGAAAGGTACAGATTTGTTAAGAAGATAAGACATGTGCAAACAATTAACATAAAAAGGTGTTAAATTCAACTGTCAGGTAAAACTAGACAGAATAGACATTTCAAATCTTAAAACAAGAAAGAAATTCATGCCACTTTGCGCCCCTCAATTTTTTATATGCAATTGCATAAAGTTGTAAAATCTGGTTATTTTTTTTATTTGAAAAAAACTGTATTTTTCTTGACTCTTTTTACGGGATGGGGGGGGGGGGGGGGGGAGTGTGTGTGCAGTTTATGATTGTATGTATAATTAAGGATCATTTACATAATACTATCATTAATTATTCCCAGATAATTAGGGTTAATAGTGTTCTACCACAGTTTTTAGATTCACAATTACAAGAACTTAATCTGGAAAAATTTAACCTTATTGCAGTATCATTGTCTGATATTCGTAGGTGTAAAATAATGATGTAACAGTTCATATATATATGTGGAGCGTGATAAATGTCAAGAAGTCCGCATTTTCAAAGCCCTCTCTTTTTTGAAAAGTTTTGGACACCTAACTTTAATATTTGAGGTCCTTTTGAGGTGCTGGGGAGATTTTTAAAAAGTTTCAAAAAGGGCATCGGAAAAAAGTTAATTTTAGAATTTTCTTTGATTTTAAAGATTTTACCCAACACCGTTAAGAAGACTTGGAACGGTATATGTACCAATGATCCATGAGTTTAAAATTAAAAACTTTTAAAATCTAGATATATATTTAAAATCCTATAGTTTTACGTTGACATAATTTTTATTTGTAATTACATTTGATGAAAGATATTACATTGTTTTACATATGTTACAACGTTACATATGTTTATTCTATCTCATGTTTGCGGTTTGGTTTTTAGAAAAAAAATAATTTAAATTCAATTTAGAAAATACAGCTATATGGGTACAATCTTGAGATGTGACTTAAAATCTTTGGATCAGATTTTTTTTTTAAAATTGAAATTTTCTCGTTTTTGGTAATCTTTGAGATGTTACAAAAATATTTTACATAATTTGTAAATGGATACTCGGAAAAAAATTTGAAATCCGAGCAACGTTGAACAATTGGGGTATTTTTTTTTGGGTGGAAATACCCTGATCGTAATTGTCGATCAATTAATATCGCTGAAGTCGACCCTTAGAAGGTGAGCTCTGATGTCGGCTGGTAAACGATTGAGAAAAGCTCCATGGAGAAAAAAACAGGGTTTGTGAACATCTGGGAGGAGTGTTAACATGCTTGACATGAGCTTAGAAGGTTTTACATATCCTTAGAGTGGTAGACTGGAAACGGCTTCATACCTCTTGTAGTCATCAAGTGCAAAAAGTTTGAGCAACCGCCTCTTCCGAGCCTCATATGGTTCATGAGCCAGAGGTGATTTGATGAGATCCAGAACTTGATTTGCAGTCTCTTGATACGCAGTAATATAACTTATTGGATCTAACAGTTACCCCTTTTAAAGGGATCGAAATCATTCTAAATCATGTTAATATTTTTTTTCAAAGAAAAAGGACATTTTTAGAAAAATGATTGACTTTTCAGTGCTAATTGTTCTGCTTTTTTCTTCATGCATTATTCATTTCTAACTTATAAGAGTAAATTAATACTATAAACATAAAGATATTAGATTGACTCAGAAAATAAGTTTTACATGTTGAACTCCCCCCTTCTCCCGTGGACATAATAAATGTCAAAAATTGAAGTATCTGTTAAATTCTGTATCTACAAATTTTTTAAAATCTCCAAAGGGCGGTAATTGTGATTGTATCGGTAGAATCTGTTCTATGAATTCTGTAATTCTGTAATAATGACTCTTATATCTTCGATGACCAGAATTTGAATCTAAATCAGCAGATACTGTTTTTTTCTTTGTCTATGAAACTTCTTTACATCATTAATGTCTAAGTATATACGGAAGGAGATTATTTGATTTAAATTGCATTTAAATTTCTGAAAATATATTGAAAATTTACAGATCCTGCAGATCACATTTCAAATCTGCATAATCTGTACATTTTTTTATCAATGGATGTTGATTGCATTTTCATGCATTGGTCTGTGGTTTCCATGAAAATTGTCATTATAATATGAAGAATCTGTATTTTTTTATAATCTAAGAATCAAATAGTCTAAGCTAGAAAAATTCTAGCTTTACACCACTAGGTTGCAAAATATAGGAATTAGAAAATTTGAGTTTTTGTCAAATACTCAATACTTTTGACCGGAAATGGTAATTGAATTTGCAGAGTCTGTAAATTTCTAAATCTGTGGATATTGGATATATCTCTCTTCAATGACCGGATATTTGGCAGGATATTTCAAATTTCCTACATTTTACACAGAATCATCTCCAACATGTTGTTTATATAGGACTAATGTAGACATAAACACTCGAGATTATTTATTCAAAAACATGGCAGCAAAAGTTGGATTACTGAAAGTAAGCGACAAAAAAATCGCTTATTTGACAGTCATCCAACTTTTTCATACCAAAAAGCGATTTTTTTTGTTGAATATAAGCGTTTTTTTGTCACTTAATTAACAACCATCCAACTTAAATTCATAATTTAGAGTGTAATCTTAATTAATCGAGTGGTAAATTTTGAATTAATGAAATTGATTGAAAAGTGACAGATTTGTCGTTTTCAGGACAATAACACAACTGAACACCGAAATTCACTAAAAAGTGTATTTTATTAATATGATATAAATCGAATAATAAAAATAAACTAGAAACATAATAATTCAATTTTATTTTAAAATACTGTCGTTATCATTTCTAGTTTAAAGACGGGAATGTTCTATCCACAACGGTACCCTTTTTCGGATCAATAATTTGGAATTCAATTGTTTAGAAAGATCTTGAAAAGTGTTTAATTCTGATAAATTACTCTGTTATTTCTGGAGAAGAAATGCGGAAGTCACTTAAAAAAGAAACCACAAAATAATGACATGTGCCCTGTATAAACGGAGAGTCATCTTGCACTTACATTTACAGTTTTTTGAGAATAAAAAAATAAGTATGTAAAAAAAGTAAATAATATTTTATACCCTGTAGATATATATCTTGAGGATACATTAAAGATATTAGAAGAGAACCATAAAACTATAATTATCTATTCCAACCAATCAGCTAATGGTTCCTTGATAAATACAGACAAACTGGGGGAAATTATAGAAATTTATTATTTTAAACCAAATCTTCTTTAAAGTCACATAAAAAAGTGGATAAGTTATTTGTTGTTTTTACCATCTGTCTGTATGGTACTGTACTACTATACAACTTGCAAGGCTGAAGCTACCTAAAAGTCGGTCCGATACTTCCAAATGACCGGAACTGACAGTGATGAAAAGAAAGGTTTTTAGTGAGTTAAACTAACGTAACATCATATTCATTTACTGCAGAGTTAACAAGTTTTGGCCTTTTTCATAGTTACATGTAGAATGTTTTGGCCTTTTTTATAGTAACATGTAGAATGTTTTGGCCTTTTTTATAGTTACATATGTAGAATGTTTTGGCCTTTTTTATAGTTACATATGTAGAATGTTTTGGCCTTTTTAAAGTTACATATGTAGAATGTTTTGGCCTTTTTTATAGTTACATGTAGAATGTTTTGGCCTTTTTTATAGTTACATGCAGAATATTTTGGCCTTTTTTTATAGTTACATATGTAGAATGTTTTGGCCTTTTTTATAGTTACATATGTAGAATGATTTGGCCTTTTTTATAGTTACATGTAGAATGTTTTGGCTTTTTTTATAGTTACATGTAGAATGTTTTGGCCTTTTTTATAGTTAGATGTAGAATGATTTGGCCTTTTCATAGTTACATGTAGAATGTTTTGGCCTTTTTTATAGTTACATGTAGAATGTTTTGGCTATTTTTTATAGTTACATATGTAGAATGTTTTCGGCATTTTTTTTAGTTTTAGTTACATATGTAGAATGTTTTGGCCTTTTTTATAGTTACATATGTAGAATGTTTTGGCCTTTTTTATTGTTACATTACAAAAATGCATATTTGAGGGTTGTAAATTACACAAATTATTTTCTGCATAACTTCATAGCTTAAATTTATTGAGAAGTTATCTGAATATTTTAATGTTTTTTACTTTCTCTTCAATTATAGTGCAGATTATTCATATTCACGACATATATAGCACATTAAACATTTAACTCTTAGACGTTTATGACTTTCATAGATATCATAAACTTTAATCAAAAACAAATACATTTCATTTTTAAATAATAATACCAACATTATAATAACGATAGTGAGAGAAATATCCTAAAAAGGCGTTTTCGTTTTTTTAAAGGAAAGTTTACTGATTTAGTTTAGGATGAAAAACCCATTTGATGCAGTCCTACAGTGAGACAGTGGAATAGAATGACGACTTCACGACTCATTTTTTTTTCTTTAAAAGTCTAATGAACCTTAACCCAACACAGCTATTGTGTAGTTCACATATTCAAGCTTCCGGCAATGTAAATGTGTCTCTGTATGACTGAACTATTTTAAATGAAAGGATTCAGACCTCTTTTCATTCATCTTTTTGCTCTAATAAAACGTGAATGGAAAATATTTGGAGAGAGGAATTTAATCAAAAATACTTCACAATCTCCCTGTGTCACCAGTTTTAGATTTTGATTTAAGTTTCCGGTGAATTTATCTATCTATCATTCTATTTATCTATCTATCTATCTTTCTTTCTATGTATCTATCTATCTATCTATTTATCGAACTTATTTATATTGGCCTGCATTTTTTATATTTATACTTTGCTTTTCAGTTTTTTTTGTTTGAATTTGAATCCAATGAACGCCAAAACAGCTGAACCAATTGGGCCCAAATTTTTGTGGGACATCACATGACACCAAAGATGGTTTATGAATGAGCAAAATTTCAAAAAAGCCTCCAACAAAATTCGATTTTCATTAAATTTTGAAAATCCACAACATTTTTTATAAAATACATGTCTACTTGTCTACTTGTCTACTAGTCTATTGGTCTACTTGTCTACTTGTCTACTTGTCAACTTGTCTACTTGTCTACTTGTCTACTTGTCTACTTGTCTACTTGTCTACTTGTCTACTTGTCTACTTGTCTACTTGTCTACTTGTCTACTTGTCTACTTGTCTACTTGTCTACTTGTCTACTTGTCTACTTGTCTACTTGTCTACTTGTCTACTTGTCTAATTGTCTACTTGTATTCTTGTCTACTTGTCTACTTGTCTACTTGTTTGTATATGTAGACACATATTTGGTTATATAATCTTGTTTATATATTTCTGAATAGATTCCATGCGATCATGTTACAAGATATATGTTTACAGACAACCTCCATTATACCGTCCATTGTGTATATTTAAACCAATATGAAGTATATATTGTAGTCAGGTCAATCTTTAATCTTTTAAAATATCAAAAATATGTATTCATATTGTTATTGGTCGTTTGTCCCCGCCCAGTTTTCATCGTAGGGATAGGCATCGTTTTTTGGTTCGTTTTCAAACATGTAATTTACAATTAACTTCTTAAAGGATGTAAAGGCATAGAGAATAGAAAATTTATTAGAGAGGAATTAAAAAAATCTCTCGGTATGAATTTTTTTTAGTCCCTTTCAGTCTGAAAAGGAGTTCAAAGTGTACAAATCATGTAAATGTTCACAAATAATGTGCAGTAGAGTACATTAATACATTATGTTCCCTAGACTATTCATTTCAATTTCCAACTTTTTAAAACTGTTAAATAAACTTTATAATGAATTAGGTGAATAAAAATGTGAAATGATCATTGGTCAATTATGAAACCAGCCTATTTCATAATTTGGTATTCTTTTAATATTAATTTAAGATTTTCTATAAAATAATATTCCGGGGCCCAAAAGGTTATATAGCATAAATATGTGAAGTACACCTGCAGTATGGAAACAGTACAACAAAATGGCCGTTTTACACTTTTTTTTGTAGTAAATTCCCCTCTAATATATATTCTATTCTCTATGTGTAAAGGGTATCCTTGTGAATTAGAAATACTTTTTTAAAATGTTTAGTCACTCAAAATTGCAATGAAAGACTTTGCATGTATAATAACGATTTTTATTCAATGATAATATTTATATTTTTGAAGAACACCTTGATCAGTAATCACTATAAAGGTTGATCGATTTCATGTCAATTGCACTCTCCTCTATGTGCATACTGCATAGAATTAATTTAGACATTAAAACAACATTTAGAAAAGGCGATTTTTTCGCAAGTTGAAATTGCCAACCGGAAACCTGTTGTTATGATATTTAAGGTTTAATAATTCACTAATGCAAGCGAAAAAAAAATTTCTTCAAAATACATCGATAGAAAGATCCGTCTGGAAACACTTAATTCAGAGCTTTTAAAATCGGAGAAATCCGTTGATAATTTCACAAATTAGAAACAAAAACTGATATTTGAGACCAAAAAATGTCAAAAAAGTCAGTTTTTTGGCCATATATATATATATATATATCAAACACTTTTAGAAATTTTGAAACAAACATCAATGACAGTATTCACCCGCTCTTGACGTATCTTTTGATACCAATTTCGATGTGTTTTGAAAAATTTAATTATTTTTTACTAATGACTTTTATGAGTTTTTTAAATGCGAAATGTAATTGCGGTCACGGTTTTTAGACCTATAAGCCTAAAATTCAGCAAAAACTCTTTTTTTGTATTTGCATATGATATCTACGGTATGAGGGGGGATCCAAGTCTAAAAAAATCAAAAATCGATCACCCTCAGGCTAAAAAAAGTATACCTATGTTGCTTTGCCCAGAGAATATGATTACAAGATTGAGCTGTATAGAGACTTTTGATTCGTTATTTCAGACAATGTATTTTCTGTCTTCCATGATTTATTTTCACTAACTGGATTAGTTTTCATCCATTTAAATACTCGATTTAAAAGGGTACCATTGCCAGTAGGATGTAATCTATTATTAACGGATCCCTTAAAAGTATGTCTACAGTCCTTGCAAAAAAAAACAATTCTTCAAAAAATACACATGCCTTAAAATTCCTTAAATTTGTATACGCCAAAAATCCTATACTAAAGGTAGTCCCACCCTATGTGTTGGTTGAATAATTCCCAGGAATATTCAAAATCTCGATGATCAATAGGCGTATATTTTAGAATATTACGTGAACATTATATATTCAAAATTCTTTATTCTGGGTGGTAAGAAGGAAAGAGGGTGGGTGGCATTCCCT